>NC_056731.1:613862490-614139990 GCF_019279795.1 Protopterus annectens | reverse complement strand
CTATTACTGTAATATTTTCTGGTTTATTCAGTACAAAGCATACCCATTTTAATACTGCAAGCTGACATTCTACTCCTTTATATTTATTTGGTATGAATACTACAAGCTAGATTGATACTCACCAGCCTCACAATGCAGCCTTTGCAACTTGCTTGCATGTGCTTCCTGGTTCACAACTCACTCAGCTGAAGCTGTAAAGAAGATAGAGAAACATTTATGCATACCTATCCATCACATACACAGGCTGGACTTTGGTAAACAGTTATTTCTATGAATAATTACACATACCTGGGAAATCATTCCTCTGACATGCTTCTTGGTCCCATTGGTCCAAGAGCTCTCTCTTCCTCTGCTTCAAGTTGGCATAGTGGTGCTGGACCTGCTCACCAGTCTGAGGGATGCCAGTGGCACTGGTAAGATTGCAGCTGAGACTCACCCAGACCTCTGCTTTTTATTGGGAGCCCTGGTACTGGTCCTGCAGCAGTCTCATATCATGGTTTTTAACAAAGAGCCCTACCATGAACTTGGACTCATGTATGCCCCAGCGCTGCATCCAAAAGCACACACCCTCGCCAACACCAGCCATATTACCTACAGTGGGGAGCTAGAACCAGTTATGAGCTGTATTCCCACCTGCATGGTTTAAATATAGCCAATTTCCTGCCCTTTGCTGTGATTGGACGGTTTTGAATATGCTAAGATAAGCGTCTGGCAAACCTGCTTAGCTGGTATGATCACTGCTTAGAGGGGTAGATGCTATGCACTGCTTACCAGAGTGCAAATCCACTTAGCTACGCTAATTCTTGCTTAGAATTTATGTTTCAGCAATGCTTATACTGGCTAAGGATAGCTGAGCACAAGTTAGCATTGTTCAGCTTTCCTTTTACAAACTATAAGCATATTGGGGTTGATTCCTCATAAATGACATATCATGTATGTTTACCTTCCATTACATCCCCCTATTTGCTTTCATTACAATACATTTTTTTGTGGCTATGCTGTATGGGACACGTGTTTATATGGGGGTTTCACTGACACCTCACATTTGGACCTGCTACACTACCCTGGTTAACAAATATATATATATATATATATATATATATATATATATATATATATATATATATATATTATTCTCTACCTACTGATAATTTGCAAGGATGGAAGATGCATTATGGAGTGAATGCATAGAATGCAGTCATAACATACAAGGATGTATATAGAGGGAATTAATGTATGAAAGTTGACAGCACCCGTGAAGAACAAAAAGACATTAGAACTGTAATATCAGGTAACTCAGAAAGGAACATGTCTGTGCAAAGAAATGACTGTGGCACCAATATGAAATTGGACCTATGAGCATGTAATGGATAGGCAAGTGTTGTATGTTTATGTAAATAATACATGGAAATCTAAAAACAAATAACATACATAGGCGACCAATGTCAAGACTGAGCAGATGAGATGTCAGGGGTCCAGTTTTGCCATTGCTGATATGCAAACATGTCTGATATACTAATACTGGGCATGCTCACATACAGTCATGGGGAACAGTAACCAAATAGAACAGAAATAAACTCTATAATAAAAATAATAAAATGCTATCCAGGACCAAGGAGGAGCAGGTGCCTAATTGGAATCAGTCTCTCCTTAGCCTGAACAAGCAAATAAGAGCACTAGTGAGATCCTAGAAAGTAAACTTTGAGTGCAAACTGGCCACATCTACTAAAGACAATCATAAAACATCCTTCACATATGTCAGCAATCTCAAAGGAAGCACCCAGATCTGCTCAGAACTGGTGGTCAAGAACACCACATACACAAATGCTGTAGATATAGCCAACCTGCTTGCAGACAGGTTCAGTGAAAACTTCACCCCTCTGTCCCCCCATCAGTAAATTAGGACATCCCCTGTACCTGCCCCCGTCCCATTATCTCTAGGGAGCAAGTCATCACTGTTGTCTCAAAGGCAAAAAAATACAACCTTCATGGGACTTGATAACATTCCAGGCTGCACCCTACATAAACTCAAGCAGGAACTTGCAGCACCATTAGGCACCCTGTTCAACCAAAGCCTGAGTACCAGTTTCATCCCAGTTGAGTGGAGGACAGCCACTGTCATCCCTTTGCACAAAGGTGGTGCATCCACTGATCCAGGAAATTATAGACCCATCAGCCTAACTAGCCTGATCTGCAAGGCCATGGAGCGGATTATCATGGACCTCATTTACAAGGACATTGGTAACCTCCAAACACTCAATCCCACACAGTTTGATTTCATCAAGGGGAGGTCATGCCTTATTTGGTCGACTTCTTTGAGGGAATCACCAAAGCCATGGATGAGGCACACCACCTACCTTGACCTGGCCAAAACCTTCAATACTATTCCCCACTCAGGCATAATAAATAAATTCTTTTAATTAAGCATAAATACATATGTTACCAGATCAGTAGCAAACTGGCTCACTGATAGAACCCACCTAGTCAAGATAGGGGAAGCCACCTCAAGCAGTAGACCCATAATGAGCGGTGTACCCCAGGGATCGGTCTTGAAGCCTCAGTTGTTTGGAATATACTTTTGTGAGGTGCAGGCCAAAACCAGTGGGCTATGGCTGACCAAGTTTTCAGATGCCTGCAAGCTGGGTGCTGTCATCAATTCCCCTAGTGATGTGCACATCCTCCAAGAGGGTGTCACCCAAACAAATAACTGGTGCCAAAAACATGGCCTCAAACTGATTGCCAAAAAATACATCATCATTCCCTTTGGGGAGAGTGACATCCCCAAAAATTATTACACTAATAATAATGTCCTAAGTACATAATCAGTTGTGAGGGACTTGGGCACCCAGGTTGATAGCAAACTGACTTTTGACCATGATATTGCCTCCATTGTATGGAAAGCTTTCTACATAGCCCACCTCATTAGTAAAGGTATCTCATCCAGGGACAAGATGATCATAACATCCCTGTATTCTTTCTTTAGAAGACCCATTATTGAGTACAATGCCCTTTTCGGCATGTACCTCACAATGCACATGCAGCAGCTGGAGAGACCACAAAGGTTCCTCACCAGGAGAATCCAGGGCCTCAAGCATCTACCCTACAAAGATAGGCTAAAGGATCTGTCCCTCTACTCAGTCCCCTACAGACTCCTTAGAGGTGACCTCTGTCTGGCATACAAAGCAATCTCAGACCCCGCCTTGATGGGACTGCTGCATATCCGCAGGTCAAGCTGCACTCGAGTGACCCACACACATGACCTCAACCTGGTCTGTGACATCAATAGGACTTGCTGCCAGAACAGATTTGTGTCTCAGAGACTCCTCCTTTTGTGAAATAGACACTCTCTCCACATAAAGCAGAGTACCTCATTAACCCTTTTTATGCGCAATCTGGATAACTGGATGGAGAACAGAAACTACACCCCCTCGGATTCCACCTGTGTCCCTGCTGGACAGTGGCATAGGATGCTGACTTGTTGGAACATGGGCTAAATTCTTAGCTAAGCTTGAAAGGGCCTCAGGGCCAGTAGTCTAGTAACTTCCCATGATTCATATGATCCTATGAACAGCAGTCCAACATCAGCAATACAATAGAATGTGCTGTTTCAGAGGAGCAATTCCATCACCTGATGTTCACCTGCATTCCATACAGACAGACACATTTATGCAATTATACATCTGTCAGTAAGCCATATATTATGAAAGGAACAATACAGAAGCAATTGCACTATTAAATGCATGTCTAGAGGATCATATACAATGCAGAGCATATTTATTTCTGTGAAGAGGTAAAGCAAGGAATGACCTAAGAAACATTTGCAGCATGTCATGTTAGAACACATGCCTGAAAAGATATCTGAGAGATGCATAACAATCAGGAATGCCACAGACATATGCGTATCAGTCACATAAAGTACATCCCTGAAGGTTGGACAGCACTATCATAACATATAAGGTGTACTTATGACCTACATGGTATTACAATGCATGAAAAAGCTGGCCCATGAGTGTGCATGTAATCTACTGTAGTCTGACAGACAGATGCTAGCAGATTAAGACCCCTGAGCATTATACAAGACACTGTCCCATCCCCTGTATTGACTACCTATGCCAAATCAGATAGAAATGGAGGCTGTCACAAATAAGTGAATTGTATGTGTGTGTGTGTTAACACATGAAGTATGGATATCATATGAACAATCAGGGGTAAGTCAGAATGCCAGATATGAGGTACACATGTTACTGTCTACACAACACTGAGCATTACAATATGACTGTCTTTGACAAGGAAACTGTCTCTGTCATGTAGGACACACACTGTTCCAGAACTGAAGACAGATATATCTCTTTGAAAAGGAAACTGTCTCTGTCATGTAGGACACATACTGTTCCAGAATTGAACACCAATATATCTGTGTAGGTATGCTATAAATGCTAGTACTGAAAACATGTGCATGAGCAAACACTACTGTTGGTCATGGAAAGGTGCTTGCATCCATGCAGGTGCAATGGATAGCATCTGTATATTCATGCATGACAAGGCCAGAATATACATTTCAGTACCATGCAGTCACAGCCTGTGATGATACATCATTGTCCAAAATAAAAATGGGTAACAATAAGTGGATAGAAGTGTTTTTGGTAACAGCATTACATTCAATTAATGTTGCCTCTGCTAGGAATTAAACAGAAAGTAATATGATTCTACTGACTAAAGACATCTCAATGACCCACAAGCACCACCGCGGAAGTTGTAAAATTATTTTGAGAAACCACCTATGCTAAATTATTATATCATCTGTATATGTGTGGCAAACAATCTCTGAGATGAAAGGGGTCATGGAAGTCCATTGCAATGTCAATGGATACATTATCAATGGGGTACATGTCAGTCATTCATTATAGTATAAGGCCCAACAATGTTAACAGGTACTGAATGTGAATGTTGAACACATAAGCATTTACCCGCAGGAAATGAATGAATATTTTCTAGGATGAATGTGCCACAGTAGAAATATCGCTACAAGTATGACATGTGAAGGCATAACATCATGTACTTCCTGCAAGGGATACCTGTGCCTGTGATTGCGGTAGTATGTCATCAACAGTCAGCATGTCCATTTCTCTATGCCATAGGATGCATTTCCTACATATGTAATTAAGGAACATGGGAGTCAATGTCAGCATTTCTCTGAAAAAAAAGCATTGTTATGTGACAAATTGTTCCTGCGTCAGTAAGAGGGATCAGCATCTATATGTGAATGACAATATTGTTAGTGACATGTACAGTCACAATAACACTTTTTTAATGTACTCAGAGCATGAATGTATGGATTTCAAGTAACTACCCAAGATCACAAGCTAAACTTTTGTGCCTGAAGTGCAAGTGCCACATGACTATATTGAAGTGCAACTGAGACCATACACCGTTAAATGGATGACATCACCACTGTTTATAAGTTGGATGTTTATAATAAAGTGTCTGAAGTACACAGTGACACTATACAGCAACACATCATACATTTTCTTGTAGGGAAGTATACAAAGTATGAAAGTGAAGAACATACTCATAGCTGGACTCAAGCATCCTACATATGTAATTACAACATGTAAAAAGCACACTGTCAAAGTCATGCAATAAAGGAAAATGCTCACTCTAAATGTGACATCCTGCAAGCATGTTAGCATTATGTAACCACTGTGTGGACAACCTGTCATTCTCTCTGGTGATGCTAGTATCCCTTAATGCCACTGTAATTCTAACCCATAATTAGATAAATATATAAAGGTGGTTATGAGCTGGGCAGTCTTATATGACAGTAATAACTGCCACATGACTGAACCTAAGATGGAACCAAACCACCTATGTATCTAATTACAAGATTGATACCACACATTATTGGTACAGAGAACAGCAGGAGAATACTGAATGCAACTGTGATAGATAGCAGCAATGAAGTGATGATGTCAGCAGTACATTGCCAATGAGATTTATATACTAAAATTATTTTTATAGCCAATCAGTGCTTTTAATACTTGCCACTACATATGTGTGGAAAAACATCATGACTGCTTTGACAGTTACATATGCAGAAGTTAAACATTGCTGTAGTCAAACATCCTGCCTAACTATTTCTATGTTATTGAGGATACTGTCACTCATGCAGGCACCACAGTAGAAGTCTGACATTAAAATAGCTTAAGTTCACTTACCAAACAATGATCTTATCAGTGTGTTGAATCACTGGTGTAGACAGACAATATTATTGTGTAATAGTTTGCTCTCACTGATGCCACTCAAAAAAACTGACATTGGAAGGATGGGAATGTTCTCCCCACTTAAATGTTTGCATCACTTCCCTCTAAAGACATGAAATTATTGCATTAAAGTTAATATCTGTGGATATAGTGCCTAAATAAGCAGAGTTTCCTTTACATGATGCATAGAAAAACACTACTCATTACATTGCAAACATTATGCATTCCTACATGATTGTGTAACTATGAAGTTGTGGATGTGAAGGGTGGCCTTAGGGGTGGTGTAGTCATCTTTGGGTTTGAAAATGTATTCAGAGCACACATTGCATGTGCACATGCTTACCCAACTGTAAATACACACACACACACACACACACACACACACACACACACACACACACACACACACACACACACACACACACACACACACCTACAATTCTACCATGTTGGGTAATGTACCACATCTCTATCAAGTTTACATCAAAAGAACACTGCAACACTTGCTAGCACCACAGGAGAATTCTGGATCTGAAGGTAGCAAAAGCACTTTTGTCAGAATGACTTCATCTGTTTTTCAGAGAGGCTTTTACTATAACATTAGGAATAAGGCAGCTGTGAGAAAATTTAAATGCGTTATTCTCAGGGGAGTTGATTCACCACTCAGTGACACATAGAGTTTCTCAGGCACTCACATCTTTGATGTTGAGCATTGAACCTCCCACCCATCTAGTTTACAGAAGCTAGAAAACAATAAACTAGTTGCAAGTACCACAGGAGAACTCTGATTCTGAAGGCAGCAATAGTACTTTTATCAGATGACCCTATCAATGTGTTTCACAGAGGATGTTACTGCAAAATTAGGGGTAAGGGAGCTATGAGAAAAGTTAAATGTATTATTCTCAGATGAAGTGGATTCACTACCCCGTGATACACAGTGTCACACATGCACACACACAAAATGTCTGCCACAGTGGGTATTGAACCTCCTACCTAACTCGCATACACAATTTAGAGAGCAATGCACTAGTCACAAGCACCACAGAGGAATACACAGGATGGTTATGTGCAATTATAGATTGGAATATTTGCAAAAATCAGTGCTTGGAAGACATAGTAGTGTGCATCCCAGGTTGTGCAACAAATGCATATGTATGCACAGGACAATGTGACATCACTATGATTTTCATATGTAATGACATACTTTGATAGTGCAATGTACAGACTGTCCTTATTGTACATTGTAATACTGTGAGGGACATTGACATGTCACACATAATCGGATGACATGCACATCAACTGTTGTATACCAGTGGCTTATCAATCACACATTCCTGTGACTTCCTGTCAGAATTATTGCACATCTGTCTTGCCTCATACTTGAACTATGTGCATTGCCAGAGCAAACATAGGACAGTGCAGTGCAGTGCAGAATAACAGTAATGGATGTGGTGAGAATAGGTTATCCAAGCTGGCAGCACACTGCAACTGTAAACACTGTGGAACAGACAGTACTTCATCAAAATTAAATAGCTGAGATAACATCCTTAACAAAACATGTTCATCATTGGGAAACAGTAATACAGACAGAAACTTTGTGCAAGAGAACAATATGATTCTGTGTTCCCTCTTTGGTTTTTTTGTACTGTTTAAGTGCAGGATTGCTGAACTTATTTGCACTGCTGATGGCAAAGTGTTAACACATATGTAATCATATATTGTAGTGTTGGACTTAGCGCAGTATGTAGCAGTACAATATGTTGTTCTGTGCCGACTCTTGCACAAAGATCTTTACAAGATAGCATTTACAATAGGTACAGGGAGATTAATGTAGCAGCAGGATAGTGATGTGCTAAGTAAAGGGATTAGTCAATATGTACTAAAACAGTAGTCAAAAACATAATGATGCATGTTGTCATCCATATCTATCTGAACATTTTCAGCATTAGATTAAGTAAGTCAGAGCTGAGTGTTATCTCAGCACAGCATGTATAAATGTTTATTTGTGAAATATTAATAGTTGATAACGGTTCTAGAAAACAAGACTGTGTGCGATAATCTTTACTACCCTATTAAGCACTGTAATCTGTACATCCAACTATTCATCTTGTGTAATTTACAGCACACTGGATATACATAGTTAGTAGAGTGGTGCAAAGTGAGATAGAGTAATGCTCATGAAGGCAATCAATTTCAAATGTAATGCTGCAAGCATTTTACACCCAATTAGTGTTAGTTACATTTGCTACCTGGTGCCAAAGATTGTGCAAGGACAAAGGTAGAAGAATAAGAATACAGAAATGGAATGATACACCATTAGGGAGACCTGGAGGCAAGGACACAATTATTTATCAATGAAGAAGGATAATGGTGCCTCACAGCAATCCGTAGCAAGCAGGTACAACTGCATTACCTAACTAAAAACAATCAGTAATAATTAGCTGATGGCTGGGATAGAACCCATGGCATTTAAAAATTCTTAATTCACATTAGAACATTAGCTCAATATGAAACAAATAACACTATTGAAGCACATTGAACATTTGTGGAAGAAGGAGGGTCAAGCATAGAAAATTACAGGCTGATGCAGAGAAAAATGGCACAAATCTATTTTATAGGACATGTATGAACATCTGTAGGGTGTGTTAATCATTAACTTTTCCTGCTCGGTAAAAAGAAATGATTGCTGTAGGTACAAATAAGGGGTGAGAGAGCACAATAACCATGAATGTCTAACCAGGATAAGGTTGCCTTACTAAGTCTTCCTGTTGGGGCTGCAATATTTTTGAGAATGATGTCTTGCTGAATTATTTCACTTTTATTTTTAAGGCAATGTGTTATATGTACAGAAATACAGGCATTTACAATTAAATATGTGATAGGAATATGAACTGTCATGAAGTAATATACAGCTGTAATTGAGTGGCGCAAAGTGAGATAGAGTAATGCGCATGAAGGCAATCAGTTTCAAATGTAATGCTATAAGCATTTTACACCCATTTAATGTTGGTTACATTTGGGAAAATGTAAAGGTGGAAGAATAAGAATACAGAAAGGGGGTGATACACTATCAGGGAGACCTGGAGGCATGCACACGATTATTTATCAATGAAGATGGATAATGGTGCCTCACAACAATCTGTAGCAAGCAGGTACAACTATATTACCTAACTAAAAACAATAACAATTAGCTGATGGCTGAGATAGAACCCATGGCATTTAAAAAATCTTAATACACATGAGAGCCTTAGCTCAACATGCCACAAACAACTTGCTTCTTTCTTGCATTAAAATAACACTATTGAAGCACATTGAACATGTGTGGCAGAAGGAGGGTCAAACAGAAAATTAAGACTGATGCAGAGAGTAATGGCCCAAATCTGTTTTTTAGGACACATATGAACATGTGTACAGTGTGTTAATCAGTAATGTCCTGCTCTGTACAAAAAAAAAAAAAAAAAAGATTGCTGTAGGTACAAATATGGGGTGGGAGAGCACAATAACCATGAACACCTAACCAGGATAAGGTTGCCTTACTAAGTCTCCCTGTTGGGGCTGCAATGCTTTTGAGAATGATGTCTTGCTGAACTACTTTGCTTTTATGTTAAGGGAATGTATTATATGTACAGAAATACAGACATTTACAATTAAATATGTGATAGGAATATGAACTGTCATGAAGTAATATACAGACATAGTGCTGTAATTGAACCCATAACACTATGGCAAACAAAAAAAGCAAGCAGTCTTTAAACAGGGTAACTATCATAACCCTCCCTTTTTAATTTCTCCAATTTTTTTTGGTTTCTAATACCATGACAGGAATGGACCCCATTCCTAAGTCAAAGTATGATTAAAGTTCATGAAATTAGTATTGATTCACTCTTTGATGTCAAACAAAAATTATCTTTGCAGCACCCGCAGTGTGCCCAGTAATGACTCCTTCTGCAATTCATATGGAGTTACGTGTATTGGTAGCATATCTAAATATAATTATAGACTCTTTTTTATTAGACCCATTGCTCCTACTACTATTGGAACTATCTGAGTATCTTTCTTCCACATTGATCTCACTTCTGCTTGCAAATCCTGATATTTTATGACTTTGTGTCTCTCTGTATGCAGGACACTGTAGTCACTGGGAGTGGCAATTTCAATGATCAATGCTACTTTTGTCTTCTTTTCTTGGACCATTATAACTGGTTTTCTAGCCTCTATATTTTGAACTGTTGGCAATGGATAATCCCATGTGATATAGATTTCATCATTTTCTGTAAAGCTTTGTGGCTCATGTTTTCAGTGTTTTTCAACCACTTCATTACCATAATGTTTGCACAATCCCCAGTGTAACAGTCTCGCCACATTATTATGCCTTTCAGTATACAGTCCTTCTGCCATTAGTATGTCACAGCCAGCAATGAGGTGTGCAAATGCTTCCAATTCTGTTTTACAAAACCTACATTTGTCTGTTTCTCCCACATGTTCAGTGGACTTTGTAAACCAATGTGTACATAGCCCACTGTCTTGTGCTGCCAATATTAAATTTTCATCTCTTGGTTTGAATTTGCTTCTTCTTACTCATTCCTGCATTCATTCCTGATAAATATGAGGTTTTCCAGAAGTTTTATATACTTGCAACTATATTTATGCATTTTCCACATTTCTTGCCTTCTCATCTGTCCTTCACCTTATATTCCTTCTTTTATTTTTTGGCACATTCAGTTGTTGCCTGTTTTTTATCCAGTTGTGGTTTGATTTCCATCCCTCCTTGATGCTGATATGCTTCTGCTAGCCTGAGCAGGGAAGTCATCTTAGATTTATTCTCCTCATGTTACAAAACTTTCACTATATTTGGGTCTTGCATCAGCAGATATGTGTGGAGTCCCACAACTGCAGATCTGCACATGTAATCAATTTTAAGGAGGCCCATCCCTCTTTCGGAACTGGGAATATATAATCTTGGTATGCACTGATTTTTATAAATAATTTGGTGACCATGAAGCATCCTTCTTGTTTTCCTATCTAATCTATCCAACATGTTTTGGGGCCAGTCAGTCACTCCAAAACTGTAAGGTAGGACAGGAAGAGTAAATTGGTTTATAGCTTGGATTTTGTTCCTAGATGTCAATGCTGTTTTAAGGATTAATTTAAGTATTCTAAAGTACTCCTTGCTAAGTTGTATCCACATTTGTTCATGTTTTATTGTTGATCCTTCATCAGTTTCCAAATATTTATACACTCCCTCTTGCTCAAGTTCTTTTATATAACATTCTTGTCCCAAACTGATGCTTTCTTGGTGCTGCAGTTTTCCTGCTTTAGAGGTTGCTTTTGCACATTTATCAGGACCAAATGACATTCTTATATCATCTGAAAAAGTGTTGACAACTTGGAGTTGTACTTTCAGTTCCTCATCCGATGAGCTATACGGTTTCAAATCACTGAAAAAGAGGAGATTAGAGGTCTTTACACTGTTGTTTTCTAGGAGCCAAATTATAGCCATGACCTAAGCTGTTAAGTAGACAGCTTAATGGGTTAAGGGCAAGGGAGAATAGCAGCAGCGACAGACAGTCACCCTGGAATATCCCCCTTTTAATTCTTATCCCTGGAATAATAATTAGTCCTTTATCATGGCTTAATTGCAAAGTAGTCTGACACTGTTTCATAGTCACTGTAATGTAGTTGATCAGTGTAAGATGTATCTTATACATTTTTAATCACTCTTATCCAAGAATGTAGGATACTATCAAATGCTTTTTTTGTAGTCAGTCCATGCCATACTTAAATTCTTCACCTTTTTACAGTTCTCCACTATGACTTTACTTAACAGCAAATGATCCTTTGTCCCATATGACTTTCTTTTATTGCCCGTTTGTTCTATTGCTATAATTGAGTTTTCTTCTAAATGAATATAGACTCTATCGACATCAATTCCAGTGTACAGTTTATATGTCATTGGAAGGTATGTTATTGGTATATAATTTTTAGGGTAGTTTGCAGGTTTACCCTTAAGTAGGAGAATTGTTTTTCCTGTTGCTAGCCAGGTTTCTGTCTGCTTGGGCTGCGCATATAAATAGTTCTTACTCATGGCTAAATCTTCATGCAAAGATGTTAATACTTTTAACTAGAAGTTAGGTACTGCATCTGGGCCTGGGGGTTTTCCCAATTTGAGGCTTTTCTTAACTTTGTTTCAATCTCTCTAGCTGTTACTTCATCCCATTTCATATCCTGTACCTTTAAACTTCTTATTCTTTCTTTTACTTCTTCCATCCATTTAGCATCTTTGTTATCTTCCACCGGATCTCCATAGATACTTCTCCAAAATGTTTCCATTTCTTCATTTTTTGGTGATCTTTCAATTCCTTTTACATTGTTTCCCAGTTCTTTATAAAACGTTTTTGGGTCATCAATAAATTGCTTATTTTGTACTTTTCCTTTATATTTATCTGCGTATCTTCTAAGTTTTTCCACCTGTGCTGAGATTTTTAGTTTGCTATTTGTGATAGTGCATGATAGAGCCTGATCTGTTCTAATACTGCTCATTGCTTTTTATCACATCTATCTTTCTAAGTATTTTCGTTGATCTGTTCCCTCTTCTATACTCTTCTAAAAGGGACACTTCTTGTCTTAGTTGCTTTATAGTTTTCTCTGTTTGATACTTCCATGATGGTATTCGACTTCTCCCCTTCCTTTCCCTTACTATCCTATGTTCTAGTGGTAGAACTTTATCAGTTATTAATTTAGCTGCACAATAATATATCCTGTTTACTTCTGTTATATCACATGGATCTCTATGGACAGTCCTAATTATTGTGTTCATTTGTTTTATCAAACTTCTGACTTTTTGGGTTTTATTGACCTTCTGCAGTCTGTTTCTTTCATTGATCTTAATAAGTCTATCTATCTCAATTTAAGTCACGCAACTCTTCTCTTAGCTCATTTTTTTCTAAACTGAAGGCACATTTTTTGTTTTCCATTTCCTGTGGGCATTCTATAGAAAGTTCTATTGCATCATCCTTATAGGTTCATAGGTAGGTACTAGGCTATCTGCCTGAAAGCATTTATAAGTTTAGCTGGAATGTGTTGGCTTTCACCGCCACCTTAGATTAGTTCCCTGTGCCTCTGTCCAGCAGAGCCATTGAAGTGATCCTTGAGGTAAACTTTCTGTTTCCCATCCACTCGTCAAGGTTTCTATTGAAGAGGGTTAGTGAGGAGCTCTGCCTAATATAGATTGGAATCTCCCAGAGCATGGGAAGTCGCTGGGACAGGAATCTATCCCACCGGCATGTCCTATTTATTGTTGTGATGAGGTTTAGATCCCTGGAGCGTGTGGCTCGAGGGGATACGGTTTTCTTTAGGTGGAGCATGACAATCAATTCTGGGTTGGACATGGTCTTGTATGTCAGGCAGAGATCACCTATGAGTAGGCGGTATGCAACCGAGTACAGCTGAAGTTTCTCCAGTCGAGCTGCATAGGGCATCTGCTTGAGGCCAGTGATCCTCTTGGTGAGGTACTTCTGTGGTCTTTCCAGTTGTTGCAGGTGTCTTGTAAGGTACATCCCAAATGGGGCATTGTACTCTATGATGGGTCTGATGAGTGATGCATAAAGGGGCCCAATGACCTCTTTCAATTTGGATGCAAACCCTTTTGTGATTAGGTGGGCCATATAGAAGGATTTTCTAACCACTTTGGCAATGTGATTATCAAAGGAGAGGTTACTATCTACTTGGATCTCCAGATCCCTTATTACGTCTTCCGTATTTAGTGGGCTACCACCTATGTGGTAGTTTGTGGGTACTTTGTTTTTTCCAAAGGGGATGACTATGCACTTTTTGGCATTTAGCTTGAGGCCATGGTTTTGACACCAGGTATCTGTCTCAGTGAGACCCTTTTGGAGGATGTCTGTGTCAGCCGGAGAGTCAGTTATAGCCCCTAGATTGCAGTCGTCTGTGAACTTGGTCAGCCATAGTCCTCTTGTGCTTGCCGGTACCTCTGAGAAGTATATGCCAAACAGGAGGGGTCCTAGGACTGAGCCCTGAGGAATGCCACTTGTAACCGGTTTAGAGTCAGACCTAGCTCCCACAACTCTTACCATGTGGGTTCTGTCCGTGAGCCAGTTGGCAACCCATCTTGTGACGTAGGGGTTTATGTTCAGGCTGGTGAGCTTGTCTATAGAACCTGAGTTGGGAATGGTGTTGAAGGCCTTTGCAAGGTCTAGGTAGGCTGTGTGGACCACCTTTCCCTCATCTATAGCCTTGGTGACTGTCTCAAAGAAGTCCACCAGGTTTAGGAGGCATGATCTGCCCTTAACAAAGTTGAACTGGGTAGGGTCCAGTGTTTGGAGGTTTCCAATGTCTCTGTTAATGAGATCCATGATGAAGCGCTCCATAGCTTTGCAGACCAAGCTAGTCAGGCTTATAGGGCGATAGTTCCTGGGGTCCGTTGTGGCTCCACCTTTGTAGAGTGGAGTAACTGTTGCTGTGTGCCACACTGTGGGCATGTAGCCTATGCAGAGGCTGAGTTTAAACAGTGTGTTTAGGTGAGGGGTTAGTTCATCTTTGAGCTCATGTAGGACGCAGCCTGGGACACCATCTGGTCCCAATGATGCTGTGTTTTTGGCTTTGGAGAGGGCTGCTTTAACCTGCGTGTCTGTGATTTCAGGGGCACTACATTCTTCTGGTATAGTTATGGGCCCTTTTGGGGTTGAAAGGGGGGTGAAGTTTGCACTGAACCTGTCTGCCAGGATGTTGGCTATATTGGTCGGTTCAGTGTATTTTGTGCCATTCTGCACTAACTCCGAACAGAGATCTGAGAATTGCCACTTAGATTCTTGACATAGCTAAAGAATGTCTTGTGGTTATCTTTGGAGTCCATTGCAATTTTTCTTTCGAAGCTAGCCTTGGATGATTTTATGAGGGAACATAGTTTCTTGCTGATACTGATCAGGGATGTCTTCCCTTCTTGGAATTTTACACTTTTCTGTACTAGTTTCCTCCTTCTATTGCATAGCTTGTTTATGGCAGGGGTCCACCAGACTGGTTTCCTTTTCTTGGAGGAGTGAGTCTTAGTTTTGTTTGGGATAGCACAATCCATGCATTCTTGTAGGTGCCCATAGAGTGCATTAGTAAAGGAATTTGTAGCTAGGACAGCATTATCCTTTAGCTTTGGGGCTTTGAAACCTCCCACCTCGGTCTTAAGTAACGTGAAGTTTGCTTTTGAAAAGTTTTTCACGGTGGTTTCTTTGACCGGGGGTGGTGGCGGAATGTGGATATCCAGAGTGATTAGTTTAATGTCAGATCTAACCAGTGAGGGGTTGACCTCCAGTGTGGAACACTGGTCGCCCATGTTGGTGATGACCAGGTCCAATATGTTGTCACCTCTGGTGGGGGTGTTGCCCAATTGATCCAGGGCATTTGAGTTTATAAATTCTAGGAAATGTTGGGCAAGGGAGTTTGTACTTGAGTAGTTCTCCCAGTTTATGTTTGAGTAATTGAAATCACCCAATATCAGGGTGTTTGGTAGGACCTTTATGTTTCCCAGTGCTTCTAGGAATGCAGAGTGGAGGTCCTGGGGCATGGTGGGTGATCTGTAGAAAGCTATAATTTCAATAGCAGTTTTGCCCATTGTTAGTTGCACATGGATGATCTCTGAAGCATCATGCTGTGCCACTAACCTGGAGGTGTGGGTATCCTTGATGAATATGGATACTCCTCCGCCTTTTGTATTTCGGTCTGGGTTATGAGACCGAAATGTATGGTATAAGTTGTAGCCTGGTAGTGCTGGGTTGTTCTCTAGAGCCTTAAACCAGGTTTCTGTTACTGCACATATATCAATTTTCTCCATACTGAGGAGTGCCTTGAGTGGGTGCATTTTGAGGTTTAGACTTCTGGCATTGAGTAACATTACCCTCAGTTTTTTTTACTTGTGCTATTTACAGTGTTGGGTTTGTCTTCTGAGCCCTGCCTAAAAATGGCACTATGGGGGTGGTAAGAGCCTTGGCCAGTATTCGAAAGCCAAAGGGTGACAGGTGCAAGCCATCTCTAGCGAAGCAGCGTGGTTTGTCGAGCATGTCATCCCAGGCTGACAGACACTGGATCCCCTTTGAATGACACCAGAAGCTTAGACAATTGTGGAAATTGATCATTTTTTCTCTATACAATGGTATCATTCTTGCTGAGGGCAGGATGCTAGTCAGGGTCAGGGTCATATTGGCCTGGGCTACATGATCAGAGAGCTCCTCCATGTCTCTTTTCATGTAGTCCAGGGAGGTATGGCTCAGGTCATTCACACCAACATGGACAATGACAATGTTCTGGAGTGACCTGAGTGCTTGTGTTATGTGGCAGATCCTGGCACCTGACAGGCAGCTAACAATAACCTTCTCCTTGTTCAGTCTAGTGAGTGGGACGTCAGTGTGCCTGACTATAGAGTCACCTATTACTAGTGTGTTGGGTATATTATTTTCCTTAAGGCCTGTGATTGTGTGGCACACTGGTTTTGTGAAGTATGTGTTTCATGGTTTGTGTTGGGGGGGTGGAGGTTGCTTGGATGTCTGCTTTGGAGGTCTCTGTTGCTTCTGCAGATTTTTATTTAGAGCCTCTGAGTATGTTTTCGTGTATTTATGTGTGTTTTTTGCCAGTGCTGGTTTCATAGGACATGCCTGGATAGGTACAGTGAACTGTTTTTTTGATTGGCTGGTAAGGTCAAATAGAGAGCCTTGTCCTTCTCTACAGTATGGAGGGGGGTCTAGTGCTAAGGTTTATTAGTGCTTGCTATGAGTTTTGAGCAAGTGCCAGGCTGAGAAATGAATGGTTTGAGTGCTTAAGTTGAAAGTTTGTCTAGTTCCAAGGGAAAAATTGAAGAGTAGACTTTGTGGAGCCAGGAATAGTTATACCCTAGCTAACCGGCGCTGCCCGACTCGCAAAACCACCCAAATGCGGGTTTTATATCAGGGAAATGAAAGAGATAGAAATTAGCCCAAAATGGCCAATAAACTACTAATTTCTGGGCTGAAACCACTCCTCCTTTGGCACATTCTCTTCAATTTCATCCTGTGCCATCCGTTGCTCTGTCATATGAGAACTCACTGGCCTATCACTTCTCCACTTTAACTGTCAGAGTTTCCACAGTTTCCTGTTCCTTCTCTTGCCGTCCAGATTCAAGTGACTGTTTATACTTGATTCCTGTGGAAGGCTCCAAAATATCTTCATATGGGACCTGACCAATTGCTTCCCAATCTACAGGTTTCCCCTTAACTTGGAGTTACATTGCTCTATCCTTTTGTGGTGCTTTCTGAATTATATTTTCTACACTGAATCCTTCACTTTGGAGGTACTCTATAACCTCAGTTGCTATTTCTTTAATTCCTCCATTACTGATCTCCTTTTCTAATTTTCCTCTTTGTCTTATTTTTTGTATTGTAAAGTTTTCCATTTCCAGATTCCTTTGCCTGTATTTCTCTTCAAATATCTTTGGTGCTGCTCTTTTTGTATTGATTAGTTTTGCTTTCTCCTTTGCATAGATGTTACACAATATTAACACTCTTTCTCTTTCCCATGTCCACATTTCTTCTTCAGATGTCTCCTGATCTTCCTGTTTCTCCTTACTTTGGGGACTCGTTCCGTCATGCTGTGCTGTAACCTAAGTTAGACCTTCTACATCAAATCCTTGCAGGCACTCCATACTTTAACTTCTATTTTTAACTTCTAGTTAAGTATTATCTGCTTTTCTACATTTCCTCTTTGTGATATTATTTTTTTATTGTGAAATTTTCCACATCTGGATGTCTGTGCTTGTATTTCTCTTTGAATATCTTTGGGGCTATCTTTCTTATGTTGATTAATCTGGCTTTTGCCTTTGTATAAATATTGCACCATATCAAATCTCTGTTTCTTTCCCATGTCCATATTTTGTTTTTATTCTTTTCAAAAATATCTAGGTTTTGTTGTTTATATTTTTACACTTCCACAGATATGTCTTATTCCAAACAGATCAAAGTTTCTTGGTCTATATACTGTTTTTCAAAAATGCGTTGTATTAATGACCACTGATTTTTATTTGAAGCTTCTGACAGTTTTTCTTGTGGAAGTATTTTTCTTTCCTCTAATTTATCTCTTAATCTTTTTGTATATCTTGTGTCTGGTAATTCTGGGCTTTTTGTATAATAGTAATAATACATAATTTCTTTCTTATCCTCAATAGTTCACTCTTTTACCTTTATGGCTCTTCTTTGGCCTATCAGTTTTTGTGATTGCTGTGGACTGCTACTTCCTTCTACAACAGGGGGCCATCCTCCCCCTGGGACTGGCCTGGTCCCATTGTAGGGATATTTCCATATTTTGAGGATTCTATGCTATAATTTTTTCCATTCCTGGCTCCAGTGCGCCTACCAGGTTTGGGCACTTTTTATCCTGGGTCTTGTGCACCCAGCTATCTTTTTTAATTTTTGACCTACTTCTGTTCATAATATATGCTATATAAATACAGTCAGTGCTGCCTTGGTGAGATTTTGTAGAAAACGGGGTCTACCTCATGAAGATACTCACCAAGACTTGAGGATGAATTCAGTTTCAGCACTACTACTCTCCTTTGTTTGCTGACTTTTCAGCTCTCCATTCAGACCCCATCTCTCCATTTGGACCCTTCCTATAGGAGCTCCTGAATGAATACATTCAGCAGCCTAATAAATGTTATATTAACTGTACCTCAGTAGTGCCTTTAATATGGCTTTACTCTGTGTTCCTATAGCACAGCAAATTTAAGCACATTTGTGCGGAAATAAATGGCCATTGCAAATTACATTAAAATCATCAGATTTTGCAATTAGAGGTTAATCAGCATTCACTGTTACTGAGCATTGCTGCACTATGCCAAACTTTGTGCAAATGCTGAGGACATAAAGTGAAGGCTTTTCTATGGGCCATTTCTGGCCATATGTGTGTTGTGTGTATATCTATTTTTGTCCAGAATAAACAAGTGAAAAAGGGGTGGATAGGATAGTGGTGAAAAGGGATTGGCAAGTAGAGGGTAGAACACAAGTAAAGGAATACAGGAATTTGCAGGATGGTCATGGGAGAGAACCATAGCTATTCCCACAATCTCAGTGTATAATTTTATACTCAGCCTCATAACTTTTCAGAGTCACAACACCAGTGATGGATGGTAATAATGGAATAATGTTGTATGGTCAATTGGACCCAATTAACGTTGTCAGGTTGACACTTAGGCGAAATATAGATCTATTTATGTGGTGTATTTATTTATTTACTTTTTTTTGTGGGACAGGTGCCTATTTGTATTTTTCTTTTTTATTTAGGAGAGAGAGGCATGTTGGGAAAGGTGATTAGGAATCAGAGGGTCAGGTAGGTAGGGTAGGTTAGGAAGCATCTGCAAGCATACAGGACATACAAGGCAAACACAGATGGTAATGGAGACAAGAGGTTGGAGGACACCATGATGATGGGTAGGGGACATCAGAGGTGCACCCAAGTCCAGCATGATAACAATGAGAACCTAGTCCTTGCCCTCAGAATTGTCATCACTGCCTCCAGAAGCAGCTCTCTGGGTCAGTGCTGGACACGGCATCATCTTTGCAATTTGATTCAGGACCTTTTCAATCCTGCTGATATATGTATCAAGGCCCCTCATCATTATATCCTCCACCATCCCTGTCAGCTCCTGTAGGTGACAAAATCACCACCACCACTAGTATTGCTACTAGGGGGTACTCCCACACAAGAAGCCAGGGCAAAGCTACCTGACGTACTTGGAGCAGGTAGGACAGAAGTTGTGGAGGCAAAACTGGCGGGTTGTGACTCTGAAGTGTTGGGTGTCTGTGCTGCCATCTGTTGGGGTATGGCAGTGGTTGGTGCACCTCTCTGTGCTATTGATGATTAATTTTTCAGCAGTAAGTTATGCAAACAACAGATTGTTAGTGAATTATAACCTCTCCCCCTAATAAGAGAAACAAGGATGAGGTCAGTAAAAAATGGTAATTAGATACATGTTATGCAACAGTACTGTATACCTTAAACAAAATTCTACTTAGTAGTACATGAAAAACTATGTTAATTTACTAGTGCACACTTTGAAACATCTATATATGATGGAATGGTATTTATGTGGTATTAAACAACTATCACTGATCTGATATAGTAAACAGCCTCCATTATTTCACTATGATAGATTGGACTTATGCATTCCAACATAATAATTACCAATGTCATAAGTTTT
This sequence comes from Protopterus annectens, assembly GCF_019279795.1. Classification (NCBI taxonomy): domain Eukaryota; kingdom Metazoa; phylum Chordata; order Ceratodontiformes; family Protopteridae; genus Protopterus; species Protopterus annectens. The sequence continues at coordinate 614,119,500 of NC_056731.1, read as the reverse complement.
ATATCTTCATGAGAGATTGCTGCGAAGATATTATAAATAATTTGCAGTCTATAAACAAATGCTGTCTGGCTACTGAACCCACTTACAATAAAGCTGGTATTCTATTTGCCTAATGCATGCAGCAACACTTATTTGGGAAAGCATGCATGCTTGAGATGTCTGATGACCTATGCCTACTCAAGATGCTAGTTCTTGAATGAATGAAAAAAATATTATGGCTTTAAATTTTACTAGATTCATACGTACCCTGTGCCTCTCTGAGGTGAGTTAATCTCTCCTCTTTTGGTGTGCCTCATGGTTTGCAGCAAACTCATCTGCAGCTGTAGAAATCAAAAAGAAGAGAAATGTATATGAAAGCATAATAAGCAATTGTGCTGGCTGGATAGATAATTACTGTCATATCATAGACAGGTTATGGGTCTGAATACTTACACAACTGGGGTGGTGTTCCCAGTCCTGAATTCAGCCTCCAATCAACTTTGGCAATTCTACTTTAAGGTCACTATACTGGTGACAACATTGCTCCCAATTGTGTGAAATGCCAGTTGCGGTGGAGACAGTCTTGGCTGAGCTATTCTGTGCCTCAGCCTTATACTGAGACCTTCTATTATCCCCCCCTGCATCAGCCTACTACTGAAGCACTTCACAATAAGTGCCACAAATATCCTCGACTTCTCAATGCCCCACATTTGTGCTCTAAATTTAGCACCATTCTCTCCCTCACCAGTCACCTCTACAAAAGTCAAGCTTACAAATTATGTCTGAATTGGCTCCAAATTCCTATCTCGCATATTACTGATATTGGGCAAACACACACAGCCTTGCCAACTGCATTTATGTGATTGTAAGCAGATGGACCCCTTGGTTGACACATTGGCATTACTTACAGCAGAGAGCAGTAAAAAGGTGAAGCATGGCATTAAGTTGTGCCATGTATATTGCTCCACCCATTATCACAGTTTCTAATGTGCAACAATGGACTACTTGCATGCATGGCTTTTGAAGGTTGCACACTGGAAGGCAAAACATGGCTGAGCTTTGACATATCATCTGTTTGGGGCTTACTCAGTGTTAAAATATTTTTGTAATAGCTGGGAATAGAACCCATGGGATATAGGAGGCAAACAATTGCTACTTAATGTATTACCATAGGACAACTACCTTTATACCATGGAATTTTGATATTTAAGTACTATCTGAATAAATGGAGACACACTATGGAGGGGCCTGTATGTGTGCAATTGTAATATTGTCTTGAAATGCATTCCTATGTAAAGGTCATTTTTGCTGCAAGTAGGTATGGTTCACATGGATGCAGTAAATGAATGTGGTGATCAAGACAGGTTAGTTTATGTTACATGCATAATTCAGAAGACATAAGAGTCCAAAACATATAGTTAGGATATGTGATCTGTCATGATGATTTCAAAAAGGTATTTTGCCATCAGACATATACTAGTGATTTTTAATGACATATAATTACTGAGTTGTCTAGGATTGTGGACATAACTTAGGTTGTGTATATATGTAATACATTAGTCATATATGCTAAAAAGCACATTGTCATTATGCAAGGCTTACTGATAAATTGCTTGCAAAAATCATGTTTAACATTATCATTTTTATTACTGTTACAATCCTATTCAAAATTTGATAAGAATTTGCTTCTTAGAGCATCTTCTAGCTGGATTTGAACCCTTAAGACTTTGCACTAGTTATCTAATGTTACTGATCTTATACCTTTTGCTACAGTACTGTTCAGAGTGCTGAAGAAGGCACACCACTGATAAATGTGTTTGAGCTACCTAAGGCAACATAACTACATTTTTCACTTTTTTCTATAGGTAGGGAACTGTGTTTGTGCATTATCAAGTGAAGACCAAATATACCTTTAAGTAAAAAAAAATGGAAAAGTTAATATTGTGATTTATGGCAAACAATGCTTTCTGTGCCTTATTCCGCTCGATTCACTACATTTACATCTTGTACCACAGAATTCTGCGTGGAGACATGCGTGAATGGGCGTACCTTCGTTGAAGGTTGTGCGTCAGGGCTGGTAACTCGGCACATAAAAATCAACTACCAATCATTAGTGGACCGGAGTTCTGCTGTGGCAACCCCTAGCCTGGAAAAGCCGAAAGACACAAACAAACAAACCACAGAATTTGATATCTGTCATGTGCATTTATTGAAGTAAGTACTCTCCATGTTATGAGGTACTGCAAAATGTCGCCAGATGTGTTTAAGCTACCTAAGGCAGCCTAAACTAAATTTTTCATTTTTTTTCCTTAAGTAGTGAACTATGTTTGTGTGATGCCAAATGAAGAGTAAATGTACATTAAAGTGATAAAAAAGGGAAAAGTAAATATTGTGAGTTATGTCGATGTGTTTTGCAAACAGGAGTCTAAAAATGAAGAACAAAAATAAAACCAGTGGAGCACACCAGCTCAGTTTCCAATAAAAGAATGCACATAATAAATAAAGAAACAACGATGTATAGGTGAAAATGTTTAATAAGACACTATAAATCATATAAGACATGATAAAACACGGTAAGCACTTTCACATAAAATGCTTCTTCAGACCATAAAATTTCACAGTGCATATATATTATATATACATTCCTACAGCCAATAAAACTCCTCAATTAATTAAAATTAGTCAATTAACATATCATTTAGAGCAACAAGGTCTTCTTTGCTTCAGGTTAGGTCTAAAAGAGACCTTACCATATAAGCCTTTTTTTCCTGTCTGCTTGCAAGTTTAAAATCCAATACTGTTCCCTATTCTCTTTGATAGTCTTAATATCCCCTAGCCTTTGCTCTATTTCAATGGTCTCTATTACCTTAAACTTGAACTCATGTTCAGCACCCATGTCTATGACATGTTTGGCCAGTGAATTTAAACTATTCCCCTGCCTAATGTCTCAAACATGCTCCCTAATTCTATCTCTAAAACAATGATCTGTCTTCCCTACATAACATTGTTTGCAGAGTTGACACTGAGACAAATCAAATGTTACAAGAAGCAATTAGCTATTACCTTGAAAAAATATTTCATATTAGTGGTGGGATGTATAAATGTACTATCACTATCCACAAAAGGACAAAAGTTGCAACTACCACATTGAGATGTACCAAAATTCATGAATTGTAATGGATCACTCTTCTTATAGCATAACATCCTTTTAAGTGTCTTTCTATTTCTAAACCTAAATGTATGTTTAGAGCCAAACACACCATTCACAGAATAGTCCGATGTACGAATATGCCAGTTCTTCACAATAATACTGCATATGGAACTGACATTGTTAGAATATGTTATAGTAACAGGAACTTCTGCCGTACATAAATCTGGTATCTTACTGACACAGCTATTGTCACTATTGGTCAGAACTCGAGTCTAGATGTACGACCCAAGAGAACTCTGAGAGTTGGACAGAAACAGGTTTTTCCATCCCTACCATTGCCTATAAGAAATACGGATCCCCTGGAGAGAGAATCTACATTTATGTTTAGAAATAGAAAGACACTTATAAGGATGTTATGCTATAAGAAGAATGAGTCATTACAATTCATGAATTTTGGTACATCTCAGTGCGGTAGTTGCAACTTTTGTCCTTTTGTGGATTGCGATAGTACATTTATACATCCCACCACTAATAGGAATTTTTTTTCAGGGTAATAGCTAAATCCTTCTCGAAACATTGGTCTATTTGGCTCAATGTCAACTCTACAAACAATGTTATGTAGGGAAGATGGATCATTGTTTTAGAGATAGAATTAGGTAGCATGTTCGAGCCATTAGGCAGGGGAATGGTTTAAATTCACTGACCAAACATGTCATAGATATGGGTGCTGAACATGAGTTCAAGTTTAAGGTAATAGAGACCATTGCAATAGGGCAAAGGCTAGGGGATATTAAGACTATCACAGAGAATAGGGAACTGTGTTGGATTTTAAACTTGCAAGCAGACAGGAATACAGACTTAAATGGTAAGGTCTCTTTAAGGCCTAACCTGAAGCAAAGAAGACCTTTTTGCTCTAAATGGTATGTTAGCTGACTAATTTTAATTAACTGAGGAGATTTATTGGCTGTAGGAATGTATATATAATAAGTATGCATTGTGAATTTTTATGGTCTGAAAAAGCATTTTATGTGAAAGCTCTTACCATGTTTTACAGTGTCTTATATTATCTATAGTGTCTTATTAAATTTTCCCGCCTATACAGTGTTGTTTCTTTATTTATTATGAAGATTCTAAAAATGTTTCATGTGCCTTCTTCCTGTCAATTCCCCTCAGTTATATCTTGTGCCACAGAGAAAGTTAACTGACATATGCATTTTTTGAATGATTACAATCCAGAGTGCTGTAACCTGCCCATAGTCACCAGGCATTTTTGAGCTGCCTAAGGCAGCCTAAACTAAATTCTTCACTTTTTCACTTATGTAGTGAACAGTGATTTCATGATGCCAAGCAGAGAGCATATAGAAAAGGTATTGCAGGGTAATATATGTTATGGCAATTACACATAGTGAATGAAATGGAATGCATGGGCATATGTAGCAATGACTGTAACATGAAGTGCATTCAAGTGAATAATTCTTCTTTCTCACATCTCACTGCAACATCAGACATGTACTTTATGGAGCACATTATCAGGCATATAGATAGAGACATATTATGCTACATTGTACAGAATAATGATCACATGCTGTTAGCCATAACGGGAACAGTTGCTTTTTAAACAAAAACACCATGGTATCATGAAATGTGATTAAATATAAATTCTGACAATCCTTTGCTAAAGTATCATGTCAGTGGATTTGAACCTCACATCAGATACACTTTATTTGCCAGTTCACTGCACTTATACCTTGTACCACAGAGAAAGATACATCTCAGGTAGTTTTAATTCCTGAGTACTACGCAGAATGCTGTTGGCCAGTCAATGCTACCTAGCTGATTTGTGTGACCTATTGCAGCCTAAACTAAATTTGTCACCTTTTTCATTAAGCTCAGAAAGTAATTTTCATGCTGCCAAGTGGCACACAAATAATACTAAAGGAGACAAGACATAAAAACTCCACATTGAAAAGTTAGCACTGTTGATCTTATATCAATCCTGCTTGAACACATATGTCAATGTACTTGCAGACTTTTTTAAGTCCCTTTTCTCTGACACAACCTGACTAGGTGTATATCAGAGAGGGGAGACTGAGAAAGCTGATTGTTTATGCTATTCTGGTATTCAGAAACACCTGCAAGCCATTTAACAAGTAACACTTCTCAGTGCTTGTCATTCCATTGCTGAAGGAGTGTGCATGTAATTGTGTAGGTCCCTACACCATGTTTACATTCCCTGTATGGTATCAAGAGTGTGATATTCAGGAATGCTTGATCACAATGTTCACAGGCTGATTCAGCACTATATGAAGATAATAGTGTAGGGCAGTGCCCTTGTATCATACTTGGAAGACTGTTTTGAAGCAGAGATAAACAGTGGTAGAATACCAGGACTTTGGGTGATTTATCTAGTTTATACATTTCTGTATTGTCAAGGTCTATAGTTATTTCTTAAATAATGCTTTCATTTTGGCAGTACAAGGGAGAAATGCAGTGACTGGTGAAGAGCATTTGGATGATTTGTATGGCTTTCTTTATGGATTTTTTATGTATTTATTTATGTATCTATTTAATTTTATGCATTTATTTATGGATTTATGTATATTCTTTCTAGCATCTCCATGATCTTCCTGTAGTTTGCTGGTCTCAGCAGTGTGCACCAGCTTAGTTTTTTTTTTCAGTTTACACCTGTACTTTTGTTTTCTGCTTGAAAGCCTGTGGAAAAAGGTACTGCTTCCCTACTACAGTGATTGCACTAATTCATGTTCTGCAAAACATTGGAAAGGAAACAATAGCTTGAGGATTGAGTGGTTCTCTCGACTGCTGTGCCATTTAAGCAATGGATCATTAGCTTACTACTGTTCTCATTTGGCCATGAGCAAGAAACTGAAAAGAGAACCAGTTAATGTGTTTGACTTGAACTTGCTTTCTGCCTGGAAGGTGTTTGGTTTCCTAACTGCCTTCACAGATTCCGTACAGTGTAACAGCCTTTTAAGCTGTAACTGTCCGTGGTTATATCTTGGCTTAACTCATCTTTGACGGCCATCATTCTGCTTTGCCTGCTGGAAAATAAACAAATTTCTGACTTCTCTGTTGCAGAACTGCAAATCTCTATCTTTTTAAGTTATATCTTGGCTTAACTCATTTTTGAGGACCATCATTCTGCTTTGTCTGCTGGAAAATAAACACATTTCTAATTCCTCTGTCACAGAATTGAAAATCTGCACCTTTTTAAGTATGGTACCCTGTACTTCATTTTATTTTATTTTAATTTTAATTTTGTTTAGGTATACATTGCTGACGTACATCACCGAACCAGCCCTCTCCTCCTGCTACTTTCCTGCCTTTTTGACCTAGTCCTGTTTGAACTTTCTATCACTCTATTTCTTCCATCCCACCTGCTTATTACCTATATTTGTCTCACTCCTTCTCTCCACTCTGCTTTTCCCTGTCCATAGTTCTCACACTGTTTTCTTCACTGTTATACTATTATACACACACAAATTCAGTTTTATAGTTAACTGACTTGTGCAGTCTCTCAGTGGATTTAAGTATTGTTACACACTTACTCTTACTAGGTCAGCCTCTCTGATTGTTTCTGTATTCCCCAGTTTCTTGAGTTTTGCTCTTTCTGTCTGTTTTCTTAACACATTTTGTTTATTGTTCTCATACCTGGTATTCTTACTTTCATTTTGTTCAACCTCCCATCATGCATTGTGGCATTTAAAAACTTTACTGGCGTCTGGTGCCATCTTTCTACCTTTCCTACGATCAACCTGTATTTTGCCGGTCTCAGTGGTGTGCACCAGCTTACTTTTTTTCGGTTTACACTTGTGCTTTTGTTTCCTGCTTGAAAGCCTGTGGAAAAAGGTATATATTCCCTATTACAGTGATCGCACTAATTCCTGTTCTGCAAAACATTGGAAAGGAAGCATTAGCTTGAGGACTGAGTGGTTTCATTCTCGACTGCTGTGCCATTTAAGCAATGGATCATTAGCTTACTAATGTTTATAGAGGGCCATGAGCAAGAAACTGAAATGAAAATTAGTTAATGTGTTTGACTGAACTTGCTTTCTGTCGGCAGGATGTTTGGTTTCTTAAATGCCTTCACATATTCTGTACAGTATAACAGTCTTTCAAGCTGTAACTGTTCATGGTACACGTAGTTTTCTTTTATTTTCTTTTTTGCCTAGAATTTAGACATGTTATTGTTTTCTATGCAACAGCTTTTCTAGTTTGGTACATCTTGCAGTTATTTCTGTAATACTTTTAATACAAAATTTTAGAAATGCAGTAGGTTTATTTTTATATAATACTTCTTTAAACACTGCCTCTTTCTGCTCTTACCTACTATTTGCAGTTTATTCAATTAGTGCAAAATGTTCCATTTTAGTCCTTGCCTGAAAGTGCTGCCTCCATGTTGCTTGGTAGCGCTTAATATTTCAAGTATGCTGTTTAATACTGTGTGTGGCAATGTTTACTGTTATGCAACTTATTTAGCCTATAATGTGTTAAGTTTGTTTTAACCTATTATCTCTGCTCCTTTTTGTGGTTTTCACATTACTTTAAAGCACTCCTGTTCTGAATTTTTCTGTCTTACCCCACCCTTGTTTTCTCCTCTTTCTTCTTCAATACGTCTTCCAGCTCATATGTTTAATTCCCCCCCAATATGCATTCCGTCTTCTTTTCTAGGTTATATCTTGGCTTAACTCATCTTTGAGGACAATCATTCTGCTTTGTCGGTTAGAAAATAAACACATTTCTGACTCTTCTGTCACAGAACTGCAAATCTGTACCTTTTTAAGTATGTTACCCTTTACTTCAGTTTAGCTTATTTTAATTTTGTTTAGGTATACATTGCTGAAGCACATCATGGAACCAACCCTCTCCTCCTGCTACCCTCCTGCCTTTTTGCCCTACTTCTGTTTGACACTTTCTACCACTCTATTTCTTCCATCCCACCTGCTTATTACATTTCTTTCACTCCTTCCCTCCACTCTGCTTTTCGCTGTCTATAGTTCTCACACTGTTTTCTCCACTGTTATATTATTATACACACACAAATGCAGTTTTATAGTTAATTGACTTGTGCAGACTCTCTGCAGTTTTAAGTACTGTTGCACACTTACTCTTACTTTTACTAGTTCAGCCTTTTTGATTGTTTCTTTAGCCTCTGGTTTCTTGAGTTTTGCTCTAAATCACTCAGTTCACCCTCACTTCACTCAGGCTCTCTCCAGTCCCCTACCCTACCCCCCTTTCCTGCACACCCTCACTTCAATTTCCTTTATAGCTTCCTTCCTGTATCCCACCCCTTCAACCCCTCCACACCCCTCTGCATCTACCAATCAGATCTTTTCTCTCCTATTCCAAACACCTCCCCAACACCTTACTCAGTGTTAGATACCTTCCATCCAGACTCACCTATCCCCTCCCCTTTCTTTTTTAAACCGATTCAATCTGCTACATTTTATTTATACACCTTCCCCTCATCTTAATCTACATCCTTCACAATGCTCCTTCATTTCCTGTTTTCTTTTCTGTTACTTTTTCTCTCTCATCTCACCTCTTACCACACTCAACCTCATCTTCACTCAAACTCCCCCACATCCTCCTTCACTGCTAAAACTTTAAGACACTACTCCTATCTAATGTCATCCACTCTCTTTTCCTTTACTGAACATACTCTTCCCAAAATCAGACTCCCTCCTAACACTTTTCCTTAACACAAATACAAACTAAAATCTCTCCACCTTTATCCCATCACTTCCCTTATATTTCCCCTTTGCAATACCCTTAGACTTGCAGGTGACATTCATCCAAACCCTGGCCTGCACAACAACTCATCTACTCTTACCAACACAACTCTTACACCTCTGTAACAACCATACCCTAGTCTCAAATATCTCTCCCTCTACTCAATCAACATACACAGCATTCTTAACAAATCAACTGAATTTCACTCTTGTATATCTCAATACTCCCCTGACATAATCTCTAGCTCAGAAACTTGTTTGAAACTTCATATCACTGACACACAATCCACCCATCCCCGGCTACAACATCTTACGCTATGATAGATCTCAAAAAAAGGAGGGAAGTATAGCCATTATGTACTCTAACCACCTAACTTTATCCCATATAACTAACCCACCTCCCTCTTTCTTCCCAGATGAGCTCATCTTGACTAATTGTAAACTAAACAATCACAAAACACTAACAATTGTTGCAATATATAAAGCCGCTGGAGATAGCATGCCCTTACTTTCATAGATTATTCACTGGACAGTTGATACTGTATCATACTAGGTGATGTCAGTATTAATTAGCTGTCCCTCACCTCCTCCTCAACCACTAGCATTCATCTTTATGCTTATACCCAACTTACCTCCTCTCCCACTATTCTCAAAACTACAAACACCAGTTCTATTCTTGACTGGATTTTAGTCTTTCATCCCAATCTCTACTACCACTCTGAATCCCTCCCAGACTCTATTAGTAATCATTACCCTGTCTGTGTCCAAAGATTCTCTTCCCACCTCCATCATCCTCCCAATTTGAAGGAATGCTGTAAACTCACTAACTTCAACCCTGAGACAAGCAACTACTACTTATCTTTCATTAACTGGTCCTTCCTCTACCACCTTTCTCTTGACAATGCAGTTCTTCATTTCAACACTATTTTCCTAAACAGTCTAAACTCCCTAGCCCCTCCTAGGACTGTTAGAGTCAAATCTTTTTTTTTCACCATGCCTCTCCAAGTCAACCCTATCCTTCATACATAACAGAGACTCCTCTTGGAAACTTTGGGTAAAAACAAAAACATTCACACACTACCAAAAATATAAAAAACTCTGTAACTTGGCCAAAAAACACATAATCCTTGACAAAAAGAATTTCTACCACACACCCCAAACAACACAACCTAAAAGTCCCACAAAGGTCTGGAACACTATAAACCAAATTCTTCACCCTGGTAACCCGTCAACTCCAAATCCATGCCCAGATAACTCACCCCAGCAAACTGCCTCTATCTTCAATACCTACTTCATAGATACCTTCAGTATATTTATGCCATCTCACCTTAATAATCCCCCACCTTTTGCCACCCTCAGCTACAAAACTGCCCTCTCTCACTCAATCCCATTCCTATCAGCTACATTAAAAATGTCTCCTCAAACTTAAACATTTTTCCCCTTCTGCTGACAATTTGCCACCTCTCTGACTAAAGACTGCTGCTAATTCTATAGCATACCCAGTCTCTATACTTATCAACTGCTCTATCCTTGAATCCATTTTCCCTACTCTCTAGAAGAAATTCCACACCATACCTCTTCATAAAGGTGAAAACTCTGTTGAACTGTCTAATGATCGACCAATTGCTATACTCTCTCCCCTTTCCAAAATCCTTGAGCACTGTGTGTACAAGCAACTAATGTCTTCTCTCACTCAAGAAAATCTTTTCACCTCTACACAGCATGGCTTTCGCCCTCACCATATCACCACCACTGCATGCTTTTCCTTCACTAACTCCATCTCTTTAGCTAGAAACAATAATAAACTGGTCTCCTGCCTCTTCTTAGATATTTCTAAAGCCTTTGACACTGTCTCCCCCTCCAGCCTTCTCTCCAAACTATCTCTACTTAATCTCTCTCATACTACTATCTCTTGGTTTTCCATCTCTCTCTCTAACAAACAGCAAGCTGGCAAATGGCTCTCAGCTTTTTCTCCTTTCCTCCCTGTAAAATGGGAGTTCCACAAGGCTCAGTTCTTGGCCCCTTCTTTTTAACATTTCATCCCTCACACAATATGCAGATAACTCCACCATTATCACAATGGCTGACAACCCCTCTGACCTGTTCACCCTTACTCAAACATCCTTTAACCTCACTGAAACCTGACTTGCTAACAATCAAGTCATTCTAAACCCTAAAAAGACAAAACTTCTTTTCCTTCCTAAATCACTCTATCATCCTAAATCCTCTTTTACCATCTCTTCCCTTAACAACATTATCTTATCTGAACCCTATACTAAGTTCCTTGGAGTAATTGTTGATGACCAACTTAAATTTGACCTCCATGTATATTACTATATAAAGAAGACCCACCAAAACTTGGCCTTCTTTATAGGAACAAAATGGTCCTTACCCCCAACTCCATAATTTCACTAATCCAAGCTTATCTTCTTCTTAACCTCTTCTACTCTTCTCAAAACCTTACTAACTTACAATCCTCTCTTGTATCCAAACTTGAAACCACATACAACAAAGCTACCAGATTCACAGCCAACCTGACACCAAAATCTCACCACTGTCTTACACTCCATACACTCAGCTGGTTAGAGCTTCTGAACCAGCTGTTATATACACAGCTTCTCATCATCCACACCATCCTAAATCAACCTTCCTCCTGCCCTAGCACCTCCTCACTTGTCTCCCTCAATAACCCACGTTGCTCGCTCAGAAGCTCAGAACAATTTCTCCTGCAGATCCACAAGCAAAAAAAATCTTTAGGGAAAAAAACTGTACAGCTGCATTCCTGCATTATCTTGGAATAAGCTTCCCTTGGCCCTTAGACATACTACTAATTCTCATGACTTCAAAACAGCTCTTAGAAATGTCATAAACAGATCCTGGATTTGTCATTGTAATCATCCTACTTAAAATCTTTCTCTTTTTTTATTTCAGCCTTCAACTACTTCTCTCCTTCTCCTCCTAGTCTCTTTGGTCAAAGATATCTTCCACTATCACCTCTTCTTTCTTCCACCACCTACTCTTACTTCCCCTCACACTAGTACTCACCAAACTAACTACTATAACTACCTTTGCTGACATTTTTCTTCTCTATCTCTGTTCCTACCTACCTCCTCTATACTCACCTCCATTTTTAATGGCCTCTTTTCCTAAATTTTCCCTTACTTGTATAATTATGTTCCTTATTTTTATATTAGTTTTTTTGTAATGTTATATATTTCTAGCATAATCTCTACTACATTTTATATACTTGCATGTTATTTATATTTTATAGTTTAACCTGTACTGTGTATGTTTTTCTTTCATATTTTGTACTGTGAGCATTCTATATATTTTGTATGGTGGAGCTTTTCATCCTGGACCTCCGCTGAAAAAGGGCACAAGCTCATTTGGACTATCCCCATCAACAAATGTTAAATAAATATTTACATTTATCCCTTTTTGTTATAGCCATTTCTACAATTATACTACTTAATGCTATACAACAAGCCTAATTTACATTTTATGTCATGCTTGCACATTTTTGGCAGATAATGGTATAGTAAGTATGGAGAGAGGTCTGGTGTTATTATCCATGTTTGCAGGAAAAGGAAAATGCACTGTGTTTGTGTATTTCTACTGGACTGGACTCCATAACAATGGATAAGGATGTTGTAACAGTTTGGTTTGACCTATGTCATGCTGCACTGATTAATTGCTAAATTGTTAATGCAGAAATATATTGCAAAGTTTAATCCTGTGTTATCTGCATTACAGAGAGGTTATACAATCTGTGATGATTATTGAGTTTAAAATGTATTTCTTTTTATCTGTTGTGTTGTGGGGATTGTTATGAGGAGGTTGGATAGGGGGTTTGGTGTGGGAGTTGGATTGAGGTGTGGTTAACATGTGTGTACTCATAGGGCATATACATGTGTTGATATGAGAGTAATCAGTGCTATCGCATTTTTATTTTATTTATATTTTCCACGGTTTGATATTATTAGTGCAGGTATGTATTTAGTCCTTGGGAATTGTCCCTGTCAGTTGCTATCAGAGCACAGCCATTACATGGCTAATTAACATTGTGGAGTCTGACAGACATAATTTTTCATATTTCTATATGTATGGGATCTTAGGCTTTGACCTAGGCAGTGACTGTGTGTGCTGTCCTTTGCCTCTTAGCTAGAACTAGGACATACTGTGCATGCTTCTATCTGCCAGCACCATCTGCAACTGGTAGGTCTACCTCAGACTTCTCATCTGTATCTGCTGCTGCTGGCCCTGCTTGTAGTCCTTGAAACTGTGGTCCTGCCTTTTGCTGTCCTTGATGGAGCTGTTTCCTGAGAATGATATTGTGTAACATAGCACAAAATCTTAAGCATTTCAGCATACATACCTGGGTAGTACTGCAGTGCATTTCTTGACATGTCTAGACACTGAAACCTTGATTTCGGCAAACCAAACATATGTTCAATGAGATTCTTTGTTTGAAAGTGGGCCTCGTGGTATCCTTGCTTGGTGGAGTAATGAATTTTTTTTCTCATGGGTGTCATGAACCATGGCTCAAGTGCATAACCTGCACCCCCCCCACTACATGCCCTTGTGGGATGTCACCTATAGTAAACCTGGTGTACAGCTCAAAAATGTGTCATATGTGTGAAGCATGGAAGCTGCCTGGGTTCCCTGTACAAGGATTATAGATGATCCCTTGGGCATTACAGATAACCTGACAGTTAATGGAGTGGAAACCTTTTCTGTTGATGTACCTCCCTTACGGTTTTCCTGGTGGGACCTTTATTTCCATATGTCTGTGCAGTCTATGGCTCCCAACACTTCAGGAAAGTGTGCTATTGCATATAATTCCTGCATGGTTCTTGCTCTCTCCTGTGGTATTCTTGGATAACAGACATGTTCTCTTGCATATAGTAGCATTGCATTTAAATACTGATAAAATAATCTAGAGGCAGATATCTATTACACTCCTTATATATTCCCTGTGGTTCTCTGGAAAGTTCAGGAAGCTAATATACGTAATGCTAAACATACCTTAGTTTCCATGGGGTGGGTTCTGTATGATTTTCCTGGAGCCTGAGGTGGGGGTGGCAGAAGTTGCATATTTCTTACAGTGTTTACCTGTCCACCCTGTATCTCTCAACAATTTTTGTGTCATTTAGTCCATGATATGTCAAATGGGGTCTAAACACTCTTCTTCTTGCTCAAGGTCTGGCAGCAGCAGCTGTTGCACACACAGCATAACAACAGCAGCAACCTCTAACGTGTTTTTTTCTAAGTGCAGTCATGGTTGCATTCTTAAAAGCTTTGTTTTATTGCTTCCTGAATAGCTCCACCATATTGGATTGATTAATTATCATGTACTTAGGCGCCTTATGCTTTCACTAGCATATTCTGCCATTTCTTGTTGTGCAACTCTGCACATCATGTAGAGCTGCTTAATGAATACTAAATCATGCACTATCGTGTTGACAGCACTGCGCTATGCTAACATGATCACTACACTTTATGTAGCTGTTAATGAATCATAGCCTATATGTTTTTAGCACTGTCATTGCTTATGTGAAGTTTTGTGTAAAAAGCAAAAATAAAAAAAGAAAGAAAAATTGCATTTTTTGACAAATTTTTCCTACAGGATTTAAGTTTGTGTATTTGGCGCATGACACTGTGCATGTGGGGGACTTAGTTTCCTCAGTACCACTTGTTTTCTAACTTACCCTTTACTGACTTATCTATGTTTATTCATCCACCTTTGAGGTCTTAATCTTAGCTGACTTAGGCAGCACCTACTTGATTATATGGCTTTACATTCCCCAAAGTTGTTAGAGCATCAGTAGTTGTCAGGTCAGCTCTTGTTGCACCTCAGCTGGTGGGTGACTCTGTTGTAGCCACTCTTCATTCCTCAGACAGTATATCTTTCTCCCAGACACTCTGGCATTGCACTTATAGCCACCAAGGGCCATGGGATAGCCACATCTTCTGTAGCAATAGAGATGCCCTTGCTGTGCAAGGAAGAATCCCTCTTGCCGGTGTTAGAGAAAGGGGTGGGTGAATATTCTTCACTCAGCCAGAATAGCGTACCTTAATCCAGGATGAGTATGCCTTCTATGGGCCAATTATTTCCAAAGAGTTTCCCAGGAAAAATGAGGATAGAGAGAAAATGTTACCTTCTCCTGTTTATGTTTGCATGGACAGGGAAGATGTGCTTGGATTCGCTAAGGAGCTCTTACTGTCTTTTTCTTGCCTAATATTTCTCCAGGCAAGAATACAAAAAGAGTTCCCTGTTTTACTGACTTTGATTTTCGCTCAGAAGAGCAAGCATTGCAGGGGGGTGGTGATACTTCAGGAAGTTCTTCTCAATCTGACCAGTTTGATTCTGAGGCATACCTCTCAACTGTCCAGATTTTCACAGAATGTCCACATTTTTGCCTGATATTTTAGGTCTAGTCCTCATAATTTTTGGGGTTTTCTAGCAAATAACTGAGGATTGAAGTCACTAAATAATGACATGCATTTGAGTTTCAGACTTTGCGTTCTTCAAAAAATGTGCACTAATCAAATCCTGTTATTATATCAAATTTTTAAGGTTGTAAGAGCAATATTTAAAATATGTCCCTACTTTGGGGCCTCTGTTTCCCTAATATTTTAGGCTTTGGAGAGATTGAAAGCTAATCTGAGGACAGTATGACTTCAGATTCTCCTTTTGAAGACGTACCTTTGTCTGACACTTTAAGATAAGTGAAGTCTTTCAGTGTGAGAACAGAGTGACATATCTATTGCACGGAAAATGTATAATGATTTGTTACAGTTGGATATACCTAAATCTTCTGCTATTCATTGTGATTTACTAGCTTTACAGAATTTTTTTTCACTACTTCTAGGTTGCCTAATGGGCTTCCTTCTGCACCCTGGAAGTCTGATAGGTTATACAGCGTGCCTCACACTTATTTGTTTTTCACCCCAAAGTAGATCCAGCAGTAATTTCTCTGTTTCTGCTAAACAGATTACAACTTCTAACTCCATTCCCTCAAACAAGGATGGGAAATGTTTTGACAAGCTGGGAAAGACAGTTTATTCTTCTGCTATTTTGTCTTTCAGCATTTGAAATGGTTAAGTGTATACATTAAAGTATATACTTTTATCATTTGAGCACCTGCAAAATTGAATTATTAACCTTACTTATTTGTTCTTGAATGCCTCACTAGCTTCTGCTTCTCATGTTACTAAGCATGTTTTAAAGTGAGCTCTGATGCTGCTGATTCTTCCTCTAGAGCAGTTACTTCCAGGTCTGTAATGAGAAGACTGGCATATTCTCTCTTATACAAGGAAATTGGGTTTAACTCTTCAGTAACTGAGGTGCTCAAGGGGTGTGATGAAAGGGAAAAAGTGATCCAAAGAGTGACTCAAATATTTCAATTCTCTTTTTTAAGCAACTAAAAATGTCCTTTCCTCCTCAGCTTTTTTTCAATATACAATTTAAGCAGCAAGGAGCCATTAAACAGTTTAAAAATAAGTGACAAAAGAAAGGTAAAGCCTTTAAAAATCAATCCTTCCAGTAAGCCTTTGCCTGTTCAATCTCCAAGCCTTTCCCACCCTGACAGCATATCTGTATCCCATAGGATATATCTTCCATTGTGCTACCAGATCATGACAGACAAATTATTTTTAAATATAATTCATCAGGGGCATACTTGGCAATTGCAATCCACTCCATGTTCCAGGGGATTCCTCCTTGTCCTATGAACTAAGCATCATTGTTTCCTCCCAACCTGCATCAGATGCTTGCTCAGAGAGAAATACAAACTATCTCTTCTATCAATGGGGTTCCAAAGAAGGAAGTATCCAGGAGGTTGGTGCTTGACCTTTCCTTTGTAAATCTTTATGTCAAGATTCCAAAGTTCAAAACACATTCCCTGCATTCCCCCATTACCTCAGCTCCCTCTTGTAGCTTTCATCATAATAGTAGACACAAAGGCATATTTTAATCAGAATCCCATTGCCAAGTTATTCAGACACTTTTTTAAGATTTTTTTCTGAGTCTGGCTTACTTTATGCATTGTCTGTCTTGCCCCTTGGACTTTCCACTTCACCAACAGTATTCACAAAGTGTCTGTCTCCAATAACTGCTTATTGAAAATGTCAGTGCATTCAGATCTTTCCATATTTTGATGATTGTGTTATCTTTGGAAATTCTTGTTCACACTGACAAGAGTCTTTAGCAAATGTTCAGAATCTCTTACTCAGTTTGGGTTTTCAAATCAGCTTACATATATATTCTGTCATCCCTTGTTGTATTGCTGGGATGCCAGATAGATTCTGCCCTGTGAAGAGGCTTTTTTCCTCCAGACACAGTAGAGAAGTTGTAACAGCTCTTCCTAAGTTTCTGCACTCAAAGCCAAGTATAGTTTCTAAGGATATTGTGGTACATGACATTGATGATTCTAATGCATCCCTTGGCCAGACTCCACATGAGAAGAATGGAATCTGAACTTGAGTCAATCTGAACTCGGAATCCTCATCCTTTATCTTTTCATAACACTGATTTTGGATTTGTGAGAAGGAATATTCCCTGGTGGATAGAAAGCTGTTGCAGTAACCCCATTCCCTCTACCCCATCCCATTTGTTTTCCCTGTTTTTCATTTTATATATCCAGTGTGAGGCTATAGATACTCATATATAGAGTTTACTGTTGGGTTTGTTTCCTAGCATCTTTCTTTCAGTGCTTTTGCCTCCATTTTCTTCTATGCAAAAAAGCCCTGAAGAAATTTACTCTCCCCTTGAGCTTTAACAGTTATGCCATGTGGAAGGCACCCAAAAGCTTTGAACATTGGCTGATGACATGAGATAGGACCCAAAGCTTAGCCTACTGCAACAGTGATCATTAGAAATCAGCTGTTATGGTATGTTTACTTATACAACTGTACTTCTTTTTCAACCAAGCAGCTACATTTACCAAATAGCTATTAAATTTATATATCTCTTCTGAATATGTTAGGATAGTGTCAAAACTGATGTTCTGAATATGTTAGGATGGTGTCATATTTGATGTTATCAGCATATTTTGCTAACCAGACATAATTAGATTTTGGTAAATTTGGAAAAATATTAAATAAAATAGGTCCTAAAACAGATCACTGGAGAACTCCCATCTGAACCAGCTCCATGTCAGAGTAATAGGTAATAGTCTTAACCCTCTGATACCTATCCAGAAATCATTTTCAAACCTACATGGGCTGATATAAGGCTTAACTGAGTGTTGAGACAATTAATAATAACAGTGTGTGGTATGCTGTCAAATGCCATGGATAAATTCAAATAGGTTACCACAAACCCAATCCCAGAGTCCACTGCCTCAATAACTGGTTCATAAAAGTTAACTAAGTTTGTAAATGTGGACCTGTTCTTAATGAACTCATGCTATGAAATGTCTTTTTTGGTCCCCTTTGGTGAAACCCAAATATAAACATAATAAACTAAAAAAAGTTTTTGCAGACAAAAATAAATCTAACTCTCAAGATGCCAGAAATGCTCTTGCTAACGTAAACAGGCAACTTTGGACCCTAATGAAATCAACCAAAGCTAGATATGCGGTACAAATAGCAACGCAGGTGAATGATAAACACAAAGCCTTCCTTAATTATGTTAGAAAATGTTAGAAACAATGCCCAGTACTATGCCGCACTAACAGCGAATGATCTCAAATACTTGGACTCAGAGGAAATAACTGCTCTCCTAGTGGACAAATTTAGCTTAATAATCCAAATAACCACTCTGACGCCAATATCTACAGCCCAGAATACAAAAGTACAGTTTATTCACAAAAAACAATTAACAGGTCAAGCGCTTTTGTAGTATCACTTCATCAGAACAATTCAAAATCACAACAACACAATCTTACATACATTAACCATAATTAACTCTTAATTGATAATAAAATCCACTAAAGTGACAATGCTTGGTAGTAGCTAAAATCCCAAATATGTAAAATAACTAAAACATTAAACAGTGTGCAAGAAATTGAAAAGACTGAAACAGTAGTTATATGTAAAATTATAACAATTCTAAACTATTAAAGGGCCAAATAACCAAGATTTAGAGTTTTAAGGCCCTAAATTTTAACTCATGTTTGATGCTGACATGTTCATTTAACCCAGAAAATTCACTAGCGTTAAGTTTTAGTTGCCATCTAACTTCAGCCCTCAATAACTTGTTATTCCAGTCACCACCTCTAAAATCATGTCCTACCACTTTCAAAATCCCAAATTTAAAAAAAAATGTGAAGGGAACAATTTGATGTGTTTAAATAATGCGTTTTTCTCATCCTTTCTCTTAATACTATAACAATGTTCATATATTCTTCTGCTCAATTTTCTCTCAGTTTTCCCTGCATAAAATTGTCCACATTCTGAGCAGATAGCTAGATACACTACCCCTGCCGTATTACAAGACCCCCCCCCCATAAAGGAGATCTCCCTGTTGTAAGGGCCCAGGTTGATTTTGGGAACTTCAATAATAAACCTACAATATTCGCAGGACCCACATTTGGTTGTCCCTTTTAATTTATTATTATTAATAGAATATTGATTTTCTAATAACAATTTTAGATTATTGTTCATCTTATACGTGAATAAAGGCTTTTCACCAATTGTTGTTAACAATTCTTTGTTCCCCTTAGTATGTTTAAGGGGAACAAAGAATTGTTAACAACAATTGCTGAAAAGCCTTTATTCATGTATAAGATGAACAATAATCTAAACTTTTTATTGGAAAATCAATATTCTATTAATAATAATAAATTAAAAGGGACATCCAAATGTGGGTCCTGCGAATATTGTAGGTTTATTATTGAAGTTCCCAAAATCAACCTGGGCCCTTACAACAGGGAGATCTCCTTTATGGGGGGGGTCTTGTAATACGGCAGAGGTGGTGTATCTAGCTATCTGCTCAGAATGTGGACAATTTTATGTAGGGAAAACTGAGAGAAATTTGAGCAGAAGAATATATGAACATTGTTATAGTATTAAGAGAAAGGATGAGAAAAACGCATTATTTAAACACATCAAATTGTTCCCTTCAAATTTTTTTTAAATTTGGGATTTTGGAAGTGGTAGGACATGATTTTAGAGGTGGTGACTGTAATAACAAGTTATTGAGGGCTGAAGTTAGATGGCAACTAAAACTTAATGCTAGTGAATTCCCTGGGTTAAATGAACATGTCAGCATCAAACATGAGTTAAAATATAGGGCCTTGAAACTCTAAATCTTGGTTATTTGGCCCTTTAATAGTTTAGAATTGTTATAATTTTACATATGACTACTGTTTCAGTCTTTTCAATTTCTTGCACACTGTTTAATGTTTTAGTTATTTTACATATTTGGGATTTTAGCTACTACCAAGCACTGTCACTTTAGTGGATTTTATTATCAATTAAGAGTTAATTATGGTTAATGTATGTAAGATTGTGTTGTTGTGATTTTGAATTGTACTGATGAAGTGATACTACGAAAGCGCTTGACCTGTTAATTGTTTTTTGTGAATAAACTGTACTTTTGTATT
Source organism: Protopterus annectens (assembly GCF_019279795.1). NCBI lineage: Eukaryota > Metazoa > Chordata > Ceratodontiformes > Protopteridae > Protopterus > Protopterus annectens. The sequence goes on along the minus strand of NC_056731.1, from coordinate 614,099,071 downwards.
CTGGGCTGTAGATATTGGCGTCAGAGTGGTTATTTGGATTATTGGTTGTGCTTTACCACTCTCACACCCTTTGGATTTTATTTGACAAATTTAGCTTAAACTTCATCCCCCCTGCAATATTTTCATATTCCTTACCCACACATACACCCCACCAATTTCTTAAAGAACAAGTTCTCAAGGCATTAACTAAGGGCCTACTGGGTAGCTGGAAGCATGACTTGTTTGATCCCCTACCTATGTTCCTCATTATCAGTCTCAAAACAGGCTTTGTACAGGATGAATGGAAGACAGCAAACAGTTACGCCCTTGTGCATAAAACTATAGACCCACAAGCCTGACCAGTCCCATATATAAAGCTATAGAAAGGATCATTTTGAAATTAATATGGAAGCATATAAATCACATACAGACTCTCAACCCAACCCAGTTCAGATTTGAAAGGACAGAACCCCCCCACTAACCTAGCAAACTTCTTCAAAAAAGTTACTGTAGCAATGGTTGAGAGCAAAACAGTGCACACCACATATCTAGACTTCAGAAAGGCATTCAGCACCATCCCACATTTGGATATTCTAGATTCTCTCTCCTAGCTTAATGTCAATCCCTTTGTAACTAGTTGGATAGCAAATAAAATGCAGGAAGCTAGTGTGTATGGCTCTACTTCCTCCAAAAGACCTATCATTAGTACTGTATCCCAGGATTCAGTCCTTGAGTCACTTCACTTTGGCATTTATTTCTTGGAGGTCAAAACTAATGTTAAGGCTTTGTGGCTGACTGAGTTTGCAGATGACTGCAAATCTGGTGCCATCATAAACTCTCCAGAGGAGACCAAGATCCTCCAAGAGGGCCTGTCTCAAACAAGTAGCTGGTGTGAAAACCATGAACTAATACAAAATGCAAAGCAGTGTTTAACTGTATCCTTTGACAAGCATGACTCCTCTTGTAACTATTACATTGGCAATGCTCTCCTAAAAAATTATCCTGAAGTTAGTGATCTGGGGACCTAAGTCAACAATGATTTTTTTCTTTGATCAGCACGTATGCACTGTTGTGAGGAAGTTATTTTTCATCACACAGCTCATTTGTAAATTGCATCCATGTCCAGGAATATAACTGGTCCACTGTATTTGGCCATCATTAGGCTCATCATTGAGGATAATGCTACTATTGGTATATACATGTCCAGGCACTTGTCACAACCATAATGAGCACAACTCTTTCTCACTACAAAAATCAAAGGCAAAAAGTGTACAAAATTCAGGCTCTTTTAAAGATTTGCCCCTTTTCTCAGCATAATGCAGGCTACTGAGAAGTGATCAAGGGAATGTAAGGTTAAGCTTCTTAAGATCCTCAGAGATCAATAGCCCAGCAAGCACCTCTGAACCTATAATGGACTTTTTAACTTGTTGCTCAAAATTGCTTGAAGACATCTTTCAAAGTTCTCTCCAGTTAGTGATGCAAAGCTAATGGATCTTTAATTATTGACCTAATCATATCCATCACCTTTGTGACTTGACACAACATTTGCACATTTCCAACTTGTAGGTAACAGGGAAGATTATAACTTATTGAAAAACAGAGCAATAGGTGGAATTATGTATGAAGTAGACCCAAAACATCTTGGAATCAATCAATCAATCAATCAATCAATCAATCAATCAATCAATCAATCAATCAATTCCTTGGCCACAATCATGATTTGTTTTTGCCATGCATTGTATCACCAAATATTTACTTAATATTGAGCAGAAAGTGGAGTCCTTTATGACAATAGACTCATGGCAAATGTGTTACTTTACCATGCTGGGATTGGCAATGTTCCTCTTAAACAAATATCCCAGTTTAATAGCTGTCTACAGAATTATTTCCTCAGAAATTATGGACCCAGTACTGTTATTCAAATCTTTACTTTAATGAACATATGCAAAAAAACTTTGCTGGTCTTGGATTCTAGAAATTTACATTCATAACTAAATATATGCACGTTTTAAATAAGGTTTTAACATCTAACAAGGAGGAGTGAACTTCTCATTTTTTTCTTGTGGATGACTTGTTTAAACTATTTACATGTTTACAGCGTATGTCATCAACAATCTTCCATACTGATATGATATCAGACATATTATTCAATATTCCTTCTAGCGAATTGACTCTGTCTGCTTCTTCAACATTGTAAAGTTTAGACTTGTCCCCCATATAGCCTACACAGTGCTTTCTCACTGTGCATGTGCCACTGTGTGATGCGCACATGGCTACAAATAGTTTTAGATTCAGTAAACTCCATGTAGCAGCACACACTCACTCGCAAACATGGTAACTTCCATGTAATGCTAATTACAGCATAAGTAGGTGAACTGTACACTAATGAAGCAAACCAACACCATGGATTGATTCAGCAAGTTGTAAACCAACCATGTAGACTCCATGCTTGTGTTTCCTGTGTATTCAAAAACATTCTGAATACAGCCACAGAAAGGAGACTACACAGAAACAAGAGTAAGAAGAAGGTCTTAGATTTGTACAGAACCAACCTTAACATGTAACAGCAGACACATTATGACATTATTAGACAGCGTGGATGATACAAAAGTAGAGTAATAATAGTAACAGTCCTTTTAAGTGCCATGACATAAATGCAGCTTTGTTCTACCACCCCCAAATGAAAAATATATTTGTAAGTAATGTAGACAGCTAAAAGTGTAAACCCCATGAAGCAAACCATTCATGCTGTCATGTAAGCATATGCAGCATGTAGCTGATGGAAAACAGTCAAATTTTGTCCGAAACTGTATTCCTCTGTGCAGATATATAGCAAAGTAATACCCTCCCTCATGATTACAACACTGAGCTTTCCTTCAGTTTCTTTGCCTACATAGTTACCAATCATGTAGATTCAGGGCTGTCAGCACGGTGAAGATGCAAATGAGGTCAAAACTCATTAGAACTTAATTACAAAAAAATAGTAACCATTTAGGGATGTTCAATCTGTGTAGGCACTTCCACAGTGTTTGTTTTCAATGGATGTCAACAGTAAATAATGACATCGGGGGTCAGGTCACACTTACAGAGCTGTACATGTAAGTATATGAAGCGTGAAAATGCATGTAAGTAGTGGACAATGCACAAGTTCTGTTTCATCATCTGACTTTTATGTTAAAATGTGTCATCTCCATACGCTTTAAGTAATTTTTTTTATTTTTGTCATTGTTTGCATGATGCACCTCTTAGTGCAGGCACAGGAAACTGAGGAATGAATGGCAGGCTTCACTCTGCCTGTCATGTATCTATTCCTGTGGCAGGATGTGTAGATGCAGGGCTAGAGTATAGATGGTCCTAGGTACTAGTACAGGGTGTGCAACCTTTCCTTTACTTTTTGTGCTCCATGTTTGCCAGTATCACAGGAACAGAGGAAAGTAATACCAATTTTGCCAGTACTTACCTTATTTTCACAAAGGCGCATGGAGTTGGGTGGAGGTGCAGGTAGCACATTAATAAGCAAGCAATAGCTGTGTTTAATAGATACTAATTACAGTGCAAGCAGGTGAATTGCATTTTATTGAGCCAATCCAACACTGTGGAGCTATTCACCAACCTTTAAAGCATCCATGTAGTCTCCATTCTGCTTTTTTCCTGAATATTTTAATACCATTGGAGTAGAGGCAAGGAATCTTTTACTGGACACAATGCTAGGGGCTGCTGCAGTGTTGTATGTGCTACAGGCTGAAGCTAATGTTGCTGGTGCTGGTGACAATAGGCCTAGGCCAAGAAGGAGAAGAGTGTTCAGGCTCAGGGTACCTTATCAGATGCTACATGACCTGGACATTTTACAGTGCTACAGGGTGGATAGGGACACATTACAAGAACTCTTTGAGCTCTACCACCCTCAGATCAGACCCAGAGCCAACCAAGGGGAGCCCATCCCATTCGTAATTTAGGTATGTGTAGCCCTTAGAATCTTAGCTACAGGTACTTTTCAAAGATCAACTGGGGACATGATGGGTGCATCACAGACATCAGCATCCAGGATCCTCCACCAACTGGATGCTATGCTCATGCATGCCAGTGAGCACATATGTTTTCCCCATAGTTCTGAAGAGAAGGCCAGCAATATGTGACAGTTCTGCCATGTAACACACTACCCTGAAGTACTGGGTGCCATAGATTGCACACATGTACACATTGAGGCACCACCTGGTGAGCAGGGTAGAATCTACATTAAACCCGAGGGTTTCCATTCCATCAACTGCCAAATTGTGTGTAATGCCCAGGGAATTATCTTGAATGTGTGTCCTGACAACCCTGGCAGTTATCATGACTTCCATATCTGGCACACATTGCAGCTGTACCAGATGTTTGCTAAAGGGGACATCCCACAGGTCCATTTGCTGGGGATGCTGGTTATACACTGGAATCATGGCTAGTGACACCCATCAGAAGTGCACACACAGCCACAGAAGAATGCCATAATGAGGTGCATGCTCAAGCCAGAAACATCATAGAGCATGTGTTTGGAGTTCTGAAGTCATGGCTCTGGTGCTTAGATACATCTGGTGGAGCCCTGCAGTATAATCCACACACATGTACACAAGTCTTCACAGTATGTGCTGTGCTACACAATCTGATCCTATGGAAACAGCTACAGCAGGATCAGTAAGGGGAAGGGACACACATCTCCCCACCAATGCCTAGGTTACCACAACCACAGTCAGAGAATGACTCAGAGGGGGAACCACCAGCTGCTGTGCCCAGAGACAGACATGGGTGTGCTCAGTATGCCCTTGCTTTTGCTAAGAGACAATGCAGAGCACATTCACTGACCAAAGAAAACAAATTGAGAAAACTGACTGAAGGTCCACAGAGTACAAAAAAAACTTTAGCGAACAAACCAATGTAGACCACCTAGGTGACTAGTACCTTTCTCCGACTCACATACATGCAGTAAAATTGATGCCAGGCAACTCACGGAACCTTTACCTCCTCATGTATTGGATGTGTACTGCTTGCATCAGACAGAGTCAGCCCTGAAATAAAATTGTGTCAAATGCTACCTTTGCAAGGTAAGTTCCAAACCTAGACTGTATTCTTGAATAATATTATGGCATATCCTTGTATTTTGTAACTTGGTATAGCAATCAAGTAAATAGTGGTGGATTTGTACAAAAAGTACTTTAGCATGTGACAGCAGAGACATATTTGACTTATGGGTATCCATTAGTAAGTCGTAGGCATCAGGGATCAAAAATTCACACACCCATGCGTCTCAAGAATAGTGATGACCGCATGACCTCAGTTTAGCACCATACCTTTGTTCTGGTAAATCATTAGAGACATTAGAAAGTAGTGATACACATTGCAGTTTCTGACTTCACAACCTTTCCCAAGATAAAACAACAGACAAGATGCAGGAAGAGCATCATATCCTTGTTTGTGCTATCACAGTAACACCTTTGCTCCCCCACAAAAGAACCGGCTATGCTTGTTTGTGCCATAACAGTAACTGAGCTTTGTTCCGCTCCAAAAGAGCAGTGTACTCTTGTTCATGCCATAACAGTAACTCAGTAATGCTCTTCCCAGAAGAACAGTATATGCCTGTTTGTGCCATCCAACCTGGCCTTCAGTTGCCGGCAACTGCATATCATATAACTCCCATTTAATATCTTCACACATTTTAAGGCCAATGACATGGAATGGCTTACACACTGCATGTTGCACACAACTGGTCAGATAACTGATGAAGTATTAAGAAACACAGACATGTAAGACAGAACTGTCTATTAGCAAGCAAAATCATAACAGGTTGTGTGATCACTAAGTGCATTAAATCCACATATAATAAAGAGAATTAAATGTACAAATCACAGCTGATGGTTTGATAGCAGTGTACAGTCTGATGCAGTTGGTTGTGTGAAAAATTACTTCAATTATTTGGTGCAAAGCCATTTCCATGGCAAAGAGGAATAAGGCATCCATCCAGTTTTCTGAAGAAGCATTGGTGTGAGTGTTTAAATCTCAAACTATATAGAAATAGCTCATGTGTACTATTATGTTATACTGTGATTATTCTCATTTCACATATTTCTCCTTTTTTTTAATTCCATATTTCTATTACTTTTACCAGACAACAAATACATTACAGGTTTGGCTGTGCTCATTTGGTTTGGCTGAAGCACCATATTACAGAAACAAGGCAAACCAGACCACCTAGGAATCAGACAGCCACAAATATAAACCAGATATATTGAATTAATGTTCTTGAACATTGCAAAAAAACAGACCTGGAGGGCTGATGGAACTATCAGACATTTGCAATGCAGCTCATGTGTGCTCACTGATTACCTATGCGCAAATGGGTGTATCCCAGATGCATGTACACTTGGTTCACCATCACTCAAACCAGCTGCTAGGTATGTTATGAGACTGTATATATATATATATATATATATATATATATATATATATATATATATCATATGCGTGTGTGTGCGTGTGTGTGTGTGTGTGTGTGTGTGTGTGTGTGTGTGTGTGTGTGTGTGTGTGTGTGTGTGTGTGTGTGTGTGTGTGCACATATGTTTCATTAGTGGTATCAATTCACCATTTCCTTTGTCTGACATAAAACTACATGTGGAAACATTACAAACCAAGGGACAGATCTAACTATAAATCATATATTTACAATACTTTCATGTGTTGGACCCCACATCACAAAACACTATAAGACTGGGATTTCACAACTTTTTCCACACATACATCAACCACACTTCTTCTTCTCCTTCTTTCGGCTTTCCCAGTTAGGGGTTGCCGCAGCGTATCACCTGTCTGCTCATGATTGGCAGTGGAGTTTTACGGTGTTGAGTTGTTAGCCCGGCTTCCAACCTTCCACAGAAGGCACACACATGCATGTACTCACACCTAGGGCCAATTTATAGTGTCCAATCCACCTACAGCATGTCTTTGGGGTGTGGGAGGAAACTGGAGCACCCAGAGGGAACCCACGTGACCACAGGGAGAACATGCAGACTCTGCACAGAAGGCACCCCAGCCCCAGGTGGTCTCACATATATCAACCACACTACAAAGTGTAATATATAATATTGTGTGCTCCATCATGAATAGGACCAGTTGATGGTGCTCACAAGCTCAATCTGCCTAACTCAAACATCCAACAATGCTCAGTAAGGGTACTTTTGCTGCTACACAGCTAAGCTTCTAAACAGCCAAGTGCTATTACTGCTATTAGGCTACTAGCCCCATATAACGCTATGAAGCTATGTACCTAGGCAGGCCTCCCAAACTGTTCCACATGGCCTACTGATGTCATCTACTATAAGTGCACTTGCACTCTTATCAAAATCAGACTTATGTTGTGGTGCTTGAGTTAAGTACTGTGCTCTGCAGTCTGTGCACTTAGATAGGTAGGGGCTCAGTTCTCAGCGCATTCAAGTGTGTGTGTGTGTATGTGTGTGTGTGTGTGTGTGTGTCCAGTTAGCAGAGTAGATGTGGTATTCTACAGTTAATTCTACAAGGGGATGGAGTGCCAGTATTTTGATACTTGCACAAGACTATACATCAATTTCATGCAGCCCTTCGAACCTGTTGTCTCCCACATGGCCTGGTGATGTCATCTACTGTAGGTTCATGTGCACTCCTGCAAAAGTGAGACTTGAAATGTGGCACTTGCATTAGGTACTGTGTTATGTAGTCTGTGCACCTAGATAGGTAGGGGTCCTATTCTCACTGTAGTCAACTGTGCATGTGTATGTGTGTGTGTCTCTCAGAGTAGACCTGGTATTTTGGATGGCCATTTTTTTGATAGCTGTTCATGCCTGCACATGCTTTTCATACAGATCTCCCAACCTCTTATCTCCCAGATGGCTTGCTAATGACATCTACCATAAGTTCATCTGCACTCCTGTGTAAACCTGACTTATGCTGTAGCACTTGCATTAAGTACTGTGTTCTGTAGTCTGCCTACTGAGATAGGTAAGGGTTTTGCTCTCACTTCAGTCAACTGTGTGTGTGTGTGTGTGTGTGTGCATGTGCATGTGTGTCTAGACAGCAGAGCATATGTGTGTATCCTACATTTACTTCCCCAATTACATGGATAGCCAGTTTTTTGATAGTTGCTCATGCCTACACATTCAATTCATATAGGCCTCCCAACCTCTTGTCTCCCACATGACCTGCTGATGTAATTTACTATACATTCACCTGCACTCCTGTATAAACCACCAGACTTGTGCCATGGTGCTTGTATTAAGTACTGTGTTCTCACTGCAGTCATGTGTGTGTGTGTGTGTGTGTGTGTGTGTGTGTGTGTGTGTGTGTGTGTGTGTGTGTGTGTGTGTGTGTGTGTGTGTGTGTGTGTGTGTGTGTGTGTGTGTGTGTGTGTGTACATCTGTGTGAGCTTTTGCCTCACATTACAGAGAGAATTTTCAAACCAGCATGTGGGAAACTTAGTCTGGCCTCAACAGACTCTGCTGATGTAATCAGCAATATGTTAGTTATGGATATGCAGTAATCCCACAATGGCATGTTCAGGCAGTGGTCTGGATGCCAGGCAGATGTGACTTCATCCTATACCAGACAGGTTACAGTGGCAAGGCTTTTAATGTATCCACAAACATCATGGCATGTTTTGTAGTGTCTGTGTTATGTTGATGTGAAAGGCCCATGGGCTCTCCAGAGACACTTTCTAGATTTATGCTGACCCACCCAGTGGAAGTAAGGCAGCCTGCAGTACTGTTGTAAATTCCTCCTACCAAACAGTAATCACTCACAGCTGCAATTCATTATTAATCTATACCATATAAAAATACCACCCCGTAGCTAGGAAAACAGATGTTGAGGAGAGCTTTACATGTTTAAAACAGTAGCAAACCTTTACTACAGGATATCTGTACAGAGGAGTACTGCATCTCAGAATGTATGTTTTATTTTGTGACCAAAATACTGCATATTCTGGGAAGTATTTCACAATAATGTGAAGTACAGGCTTTTACAATGTTATCTGTATGCATTACTTAGAAGTGTACTGATGGCATGCCCATGTTTGTCAAGCCATTTCAGAGGTACACATGATTGGCAAGACATGTAAATACATGAAAAGGAATGCTGTGTGAGAAATATGTACAAATGTTTCAGGGATAAGTCCTTTGACAGCACTTTTAGCATGCCAAAGATATTTTTTTTATCCAAAAGGGTCATTTGCCTGTCTTGTGGGGGTGGGGGCTAAGGTGAGTTACTCTTATGGCACTAACAAGGATATGTTGCTCTTCTTACTATCCTTGTTTTGCATCCTGCCTGTTGTTGGTATAGCACATCTTTAGACTGTTTAATGTTTTTCCAGAGGGTAATAAGGACTAGCTACTTTTTATATTGCATCTGTAAATACTTATTTTGTAGTTATGTGATGCTTATGTGTATTATACATCACCTACAATAATGGTAGAAAGATGCCTCAATCCACACTAAAGACCATTTACAGATGTGGAAAACCAGGTTATCATTGATGGTTTATGCCAGCATTATGTTTTCCTACTTTGCAGGGGAAGGAGAAAGATGGCCCTTCGTCAGCAAATATGGCAGCAAATTGTTGCAGATCTCAACTCTGTGGGTGGCCATGGGCAAAGCTATGAACAGATGCACCACAGGGCCACCAATATGATCATCTCTACAAGAAGGTGAGCAACTGCAGTAGATCATGACCTCTTGGTTACAGGTGGAGGCCCTCCTAGGGAATCACCACTGAACCCCAATGAGCAGTTCCTAGCAAACCTAAGGGACACAGACAGTTTCCAGGACACTGCCATACTACACATGCTGGATGTGGGAGCCAGAATTTCAGACATACCAACCACATCCCACTAGGAGTTTCCAGGTAGGCCTTGTTGTCCAAAATAATTAAAATGAATAAATTAAATCTGTGTCACATGTATTTATTTGACTGGTGGGGGTTTAAAGGATTACTTCAGGTATAAGCTTAGCTTGGAGTTGTCAGTCACATTTTTGTTTAAACAATTGTTTACTGCAGATATAAAAGGGCAAATGTATTAACCTCTGGGTTACTGTTGACTGTGATATTGTTGCCCTTACCTCTTGCTTTATTTCTTTCAGGACCAGCAGGTCTCCATGAATGCTTGCCTTTTGCAGTTGGTAAGACAATTAGTTTGATATCAGTACTGCTGATCAATTTCAACAAATATTGTAGTCTGTGATATTGATCTCAGATGTGTTGTGTGTATTGCTGAACTGTCTTTAATGGTGACACCAGTGTTACATTGTTAGCATATATTCATATATACCTTTTGCAGATGGTAAGCCAATTAGCTTGATATTAGCACTGCTGATCAATTTAAACAAATATTGTAGTGTGTGATACTGATCTCAGATATGTTGTATGTATTGCTGGACTGTCTTTAATGGTGGCAGCAGTGTTACTTTGTTAGCATATATTGCACTATAGTAGTGGAGGTATTAATGTATTCTAATGTTTCTTGTTTTTTATCACAAGTGAGTCTGAGAGTGGAACTGTGGGTCTTGTGCCACCTGATGTCAGTGTATAAGCAGACTCTGATGATTATGGTGGCCAACCTGAGGCACAGTCAGAGGATGCAAAGGTTGAATCTGACACAGAGGTTGACATACCGCCATGCCCTGCATTTACATTGCACAAAGCCAGTAGGCCTGTGCCTACCCAGTCCACTGAGCCTACAGATACTGGCCAGGTGGAGGGCAAGGACTTTGATCAGGGAAGTGTGACTACTGCAGCTTCAGTGCCCATTGAGTCTGACTGTAGCCAAAGTGTGGATGAGGTGGCACACAGGAGCATTGATAGGGGTGCTCAGAGGGGGGCAGCTGTCCCTTCTGCACCTGGTGCAGATGTCACTTCCCATGCCATTCTACATATGTTTATGGCCATCAGGGATGCACAGGCAGGTTCCCACAGGTGCTCCAGAGAAATCCTTAGGGATGTGGATATGGATGTGGCTCAGGCTGACATGTGTGACTGCCTTCACCATGTTGCTGATTCAATGGATCAGATGCATGACACATTGGAATGAGGGGTGTCTGTGGTGTCTGTGATGGACCTAGGGGTGTCTGTCATGGAATGGGCAGTGTCTGTGATAGAACATCTGCAGGAAGAGAACATCATCCTCATGGGTGTAGGTCAGTTACAACATCTGCTGATAGCCAACGTGGCTGTGCCTGATCACATTTCTGTATTGGCAGTACTTCCACTGCTCCATCAGTGAGTGTACTGTCTACATCCAGACATGGCAGTCCAAGGGGTCATGGTTCTCAGCATTCCTGTGAAGACAGCTCATCCAGCAGAGAGCAGTCACATTCAGTTAGCAGCAATGCAACTGAGCATGGTCCTGGATGTGCTAGTGCATTCCCTGGCAGAGCCAGTTCTCATGGTCAGGGATGACAATGATGAGCTGCTACCTCTACCATGCACAGCTAACACTTGTCCAGCACATCACGACACAGAGCTAGCACCCAGCTTGGCTGCATTCATGCATACACTCACACACCAATTTCACATGGAGGACCCCTACATACACACACAACAGTTTCTTATTTTGTCTCACTGTCCTTTCTTTTTGTCCAAATGCTTGCCTTCTTCTCTTTTATTCTTAAACATACTCACTGACCACTTGTGTCAGCCTAGGCAACCTGCCCCCCCCCAACAACACTCTGTGAAAGTGATGATAACTGTGCTATATCCCTGTTTTTTATCTTTCTGATTCAGGGATACAAATTATGTGGCTGATGCTCAGGGTACATAGCTAAATTACTGCTTACTATATCTGCACTGCTGTTGTAGAAATTTTCATTGTACCTGTGACTTATACTGCCCTTGGAAATTTAGAGAGCTGAAAGCATCCACGTCACAACATTATAGTGCATGCTGTTGTAAGGGTTATGAAGTCAGAAACTGCAATGTGTATCCTTACTTTGCAACTTCTCTCTATAATGACCACCACACAACACTATGTGCAAGTGATGATAACTGTGTCATATCCCTGTTTTCTTTATTTTGTATTCAGGAAGACAAAGGCTTTCTATCTGATGCTCCTGCATTTGTGGTGTTTAACTGGTCATTGTACGTTTAACTTATATTGACCTTGGAAAGTTACACAGCTGATAGCATCAAATTATCACGTTATAGTGGATACTCTTGTGAGGGCTGGGAAATAAGAAACTGCAATGTGTGTAATTACTTTCTGACATGTCTATCACAGGATTTGTATGTCAAAATGTATGGCGCACATCACAGGTCTTGCCATGATATTCCGATTTTAGGATTGTATGACAGCATAGCATTTTCTTTTCCTTTTCTTAGTGTTCTTCATTTAAAGTTCTTATTTGTCACCACTGTTTGTGTTTGTGTCAGAGGGGGGACCACCAGCTGCTGTGGGTTTAGGCAGACATACATGTGCTCAGTATACCCTTGCACTGGCTAAGAGACAATGAATAGCACACTCACTTGCCACTCCATATGGGAGTAAATTACCTGAGATGTACCTCCATAGACTATATGAAGAGAGACATCATGGAGCTCTTGGACTATGTGTTTCAGGCTGGTATGAGCTTAGCATCGAGCAGCGTTTTACCTTCTGCAAGGATAATGCCACAATATGAACAAAAGATGATTGACTTTAATAACTGGCTTAGTTTCTGGTGTCATTCCAAGGGAGTGCAATATTTGTCAGCATGGAAGATGGTCAACAAACCATGCTCTTTTGTCAGGGATGGTCTGCACCTCTCCCCTCTAGGCTTTTGAATATTAATGAAGTCCAAAAAGTGAGAACAGTCACCACGAGTAAATCCTTCTATAGAGTAGTCCCAGCTCTAGCTCCTGACACACTGAAAATATCCACGATGGAAATATGTAAAAAATTCATTTATTGGAAACAGAGAATAAGCGCTTTCGCATAGTTAAACTATGCTTCATCAGATACAATATCATAAAATGATTCCAAAATACTTATACTAAACAACTTTTGGCGGGCTCATTAATTTGAAATGAAGCTTAATTGCCTTGCATCAATTTAAAGCCATCATTACATTCAAATGCAGTTTAAATTCAATCCAATTCATTTTCTAAAGTGCAGCACTCACACTCATCACAAAATATTTCAAAGCATTACAAAAACCTTCTGACTAGACAAAACGCTGCAGACTTCAGACATAAAAAATGCATTTACAAGCTCATAATTCAAAAGTGCATATTTTGAACAAAAGCATTACAACTTGGCAAATGGCATTCAGAAATGAGAACACATCCCTCACAGGCTGAGAGTTCTTTCAACAAAATACTATCATGGTGTTCCTTGTTTCTTAACTCATATAAACATAGCTAGAATCCCTTACCTTAATTGTAAGAAAATCTATCCAATGCAAGTTATTTAAGACAGTTCCACCATTGGTAAAAAAGCTGCACCGAAGAAGCATCAACAAACTGTTTGCCATTGCAAATTAAACATCATCCTATTCGCTATTGAGGTCACATGTCTGGATACTCAGTAGGGAGTTCCTCCTGACCTAAAAAGTTGTCCCCACGGTCCTAAAACAAGACCATAGAGACCGGGAACTAAGAAAATTTAATATAGGTCCAGCATTTAAATACATTCTTCATAGTGATCCTACCCACCATGCGTAGGATCTGTAAAGATGTATATTTTCTATTACTAAAATTTTATGTCCCACATATAAGCTTCAGTAAATAAACATAAAAAATATATATAAAATATATATGAGGGAATATATATATATCAATGTAAAACCAAAACCGCTATAAACACGTATATTAATTCTCTAGTAATGAGGTAAAGGCAATATCTGTATATTTGCACGAACTACAGACTATTTCATATGCACTAGGATAAACCATGTTGTAAAATACACAATTAATTCAGCATTACTGTCCTAGTGATACTTATTTTACATGAGACATAGAACGTGTTGTGTGTCTAAAAAATTAACAAGAACCTATAAAAAAGTGCTGTATTTACCACTAAATTTACATAGTAGTGTACTACACATCATGTTTAGGAAATATACTATACACATGCATATAAATCATAAAACAAACATAACCACATATTCACAAAGCAACAGATATAAAATATATCTATGGTATAAAAATGTATGTGTAACTATATACCCTTATGGGACAACAATGGCAAGATATTTATTCAAACGACGTCTCCATAATGCTTCCTTTGGACATCAAAACTATTCCTGTACATCAGCGTAGCTGAACTCAAAGGGGCAGTTCTAATCCTACCTCTCATAGTGGAGAAGTGTCACCCCAGGTGAACATGCAGGGTTATATACCAAGACAAATATAGATATATAGGATAAAGGGTTACTCAAAACACCATTCTATCCAACTAAAACATACCCTTGCTACATATGTATATGTATCAGACCAAGGGCTAATCTCAAAACGCCATTCTATCATGTTAAGACATGCCCTTACTATAAAATATAATAAGCAATAAAATAAAAATTAAAATATAAAACCTAATATATGATCTGAATAACAAACCATGCTCTTTTGTCAGGGATGGTCTGCACCTCTCCCCTCTAGGCTTTTGAATATTAGCTAAAACACTGCCTTACCCATAGTGCCTTTTTTAGGCAACGCCAAACTGAACGTACTTCCGACATAGCAGATCAAAACCAAGAAACTCTAAAGGTATTACTGCTCAATGCTAGGAGTCTAAACAAAAACTCCACTCCCTAGAAGCTCTCTTTACCCTAGAGAATACTGATGTCTGTGCGGTCACTGAGACATGGTTTAAAGCCATGGAAAGCACACCAACAGTGCAAGGTTATAATGCCTTCCACACATTTAGGCACACTACTTGGGTTCATATTTCGTTATCAAAAGATGACGTAATTGAATGCTTAAAACATCGAAACGGCCACATTCAAAGCTTTTATTGTGGGGGGCTGTGCCCCTACACCACCCGCTAAATATATATTCCAACTCTGAGATCGCACTACAGTGAGGAAAGGGGAAATATCCTACTCTTCACTCTACTGTGATCCAACAATGCAATCATTTAAATGCAGCCGTTTCAAAGTTCTGAGCGTTCGATTACGTTATCTTTCGATAACATAATAGGAACCAGAGCTACTTCACAGGCAGGGACTAAAGGTAGAGGTGTCTCTAGTTACATCAAAAATAAATATACTTCAAGGCTGGTCAAACAGTATAATGCATTTGAGCTGCTCCATGTTCAAATCACCATAGGTAAAATCCAATACCACTCCCTTGCAAGCTATAGGTCCTCCTCTATGACCCATGAAAACAATATCATGTATTTAAACATATTAGGAACACTAACCATCCAACCCAATACCATATTCATGGGTGACTTTAATTACCACACTATTAACTGGGAATCCTATATGTCACCAAACGTACATGCACACAAATTCCTGGATTTTGTAAACTCAAATTCCCTGAACCAGATAGTCAATACACCAACCAGGGGTGCAACCATACTGAATCTGGTCCTCACTAATATAGGAGACTGCTGTATGCCTCCTACTATCATGCCTTCCCTGGTAAGGTCAAACCACAAAATTAAGTGAGAACCTGGCAAAATTTCAAGCCCCCATAAACCCTGAGAACACTTCTGCCTATGCAAAGCTGTTCACAGAAACCCTGTATAAGCATGTTAATAGCGAGTCAGCTGTACCCACCAAAAAGAAGTACAGAACTAACTCAAAAAACAAGCCAACCTGGTGGAATCACTAAATCAATTGGATGTACAACAGGAAGAAGAAAATCATGGCAAAAATTAGGAGGTGCAGCACCCAGCAGAATAAAACTTTAAAAGTTTCCTACTCTAAAGCCTGGCACTTGCTCACTAAAGCAATTATATGTCAGCACTAAAAAAATTAAAAGCACTGCACCCTCACAAACTCCCCTTGAGTACCTTGTTCCCCATTGGCCCTTTTTTTCAATTATAAAGGAATTCCCAATACTATTCTAGCATGTCCAAAGGTCAGTTGTCAATTTCCTCTCCAGTCCAGCTGGTGAATCTGGGAATCTTGAGGCAATGTTACAACTGCCTCATGCACACAGACAACCCTCTCCTCCTCCCAACAAATTCCAACACATGTGAGAGATGCAACCATATAGCCAAACTGGAGGCTAAGCTCTCTCAACTCAGTACTGGTGTAACCAGACAGGAGGAGAAGGAAACCACACTCACTACAATTCCAGTCTCACATAGACCTACCACGACAGCAAACCAAACATAAACACACAAAAACATACTCGGAGGCTCTAAATAAAAATCGGCCTAAGCAGCAGAGACCTCCAAAGCAGACACCCAAGCAACCACTACCCCAAAATAAAACACGTGCAACCCATAGCACACAAAGCCAGTGTGCCGAACAGTCACAGCCCTTAAAGCTAAACAACACACCTGATACACTTGTAATAGGTGACTCTATCGTCAGGCACACTGACGTCACGCTCACCAGGCTGAACAAGGAGAAGGTCATGGTGAGCTGCCTGCCGGGTGCTAGGATCCGTCACATAACATAAGCACTCAGGTCACTCCAAGGCAAGTACAAATATGACTCAGTCATTGTCCATGCTGGTGTGAATGACCTGAGATTTACCTCCCTGGACTACATGAAAAGAGACATAGAGGCACTCTCTGAGCATGTAGCCCAGGCCGGTATGACCCTGACCTTGAGTAGCATCTTACCCGCACCAAGAATGATGCCACAATATGAAGACAAGATGATCAATTTCAACAATTGGCTTAAGTATTGGTGTCATTCAAAGGGGATCCAATGCCTGTCAGCCTGGGATGACATGCTCGACAAGCCACAATGCTTCGCTAGGGACGGCTTGCACCTGTCATCCCTGGGTTTCGGATATTGGCAAAGGCTCTTGCCACCCCATAGTGCCTTTTTAGGCAAGGCTCAAAAGACAAACCCACCTCCATAGGTATCACAAGGGATAAGAAACTAAGAGTAATGCTACTCAACGCCAGAAGTCTAAACCTCAAGATGCAAGCACTCGAAACTCTCCTTAGCATGGAGAACATCGATATCTGTGCAGTAACAGAAACCTGGTTCAGGGCTCCCGAGAGCACCCCAGCACTACCAGGTTATACCTCATACCATGCTTTTCGGCCCCAAAACTTGGACTGAACTACAAAAGGAAGGGGAGTATCAATATTCATCAAAGATACCCACACCTCCAGGTTGGTGGCACAGCACGAAGCATCAGAGACTATTCATGTGCAACTTACAGTGGGTAAAACTGCCTTCCAGTTTATAGCCTGCTACAGACCACCCTCCCAAACCAAAGAACCCTACTTGACCTTCCTGAGAACACCGGAAAATATGAAGGTCTCTCCAAACACCATTATATTGGGTGACTTCAACTACCCAAACATAGACTGGGAGCATTACTCTAGCTCCAACACCCTAGCCCAAATGTTCCTAGAATTTATAAACTCAAATGCTGTGGAACAACTTGTTACCACTCCCACAAGAGGGGAAAACATACTGGACCTGATCATCACCAACATGGGGGCTCTATGCTCCAGACCAGAAGTGTATCCCTCACATAAACTAATCTCACTGGATATTCACATCCTGACCCCACCCCCTGCCCAGAAAACCACAGTGAAAAACTTCTCTAAAGCAAATTTCACACTCCTCAAAACCAAGGTGGAATCCTTCAAAGTTCCCGGGCCTGTGGAAAATACGGACCAGACTGCAGAATCCTTTATAAATGCATTCTATGAACACCTTCTGGAATGCATGGATCATGCAATCCCAAATAAAACCAAGACCCAATCCTCCAAAGGCAGGCATCCTGTCTGGTGGACCCCAGCCATAAACAAACTATACAATAGAAGGAGGAAGCTACTACATGATAGAGCAAAATCCCAAAAAGGGAAGTCATCCCTGATCAGTATTAGCAAAAAACTATGTGCACTCATAAAATCGTCTAAGGCCAGCTTCGAGAGAAAAATTGCACAGGACACTAAGGATAATCACAAGGCTTTCTTTAGTTATGTTAGGAACCTGGGTGGGAATTCCCAGATATGCTCAGAATTATTCCAAAATGATAAAAAATACACAGAACCCACAGACATTGCCAACATCCTAGCTGACAGGTTTAGCGCAAACTTCTCCCCCCTCCCCACCAAAAGGGCAAATATCTATCCTAGCAGAGTGCTGCCCCACCTGACATCTCAAATGCTCAGGTAAGAGCCGCCCTCTCCAAAGCAAAAAACACAGCATCAATGGGACCAGACGGTGTCCCGGGATGCGTCCTACATGAACTCCAAGAAGAGCTAAATTCAATCATAAAACTACTGTTCAATCTCAGCCTTACTACAGGATATGTACCCAAAGAGTGGCATACAGCAACAGTGGTCCCTCTCCACAAAGGTGGTGCCTCAACGGATCCTGGAAACTATCGCCCCATAAGCCTGACTAGCTTGGTCTGTAAAGCAATGGAAAGGATCATCATGGACCTCATAAATAAAGATATTGGGGACTTACAGACACTGGATCCTACCCAGTTCGGCTTTGTTAAGGGCAGATCCTGCCTCTTAAACCTGGTCGATTTCTTTGAAACATTCACCAAGGCCATTGACGAGGGGAAGGTGGTCCACACAGCCTACCTGGACCTCGCAAAAGCCTTCGATACAATACCCCACTCGGGCATTATAGATAAGCTCACCAGCTTAAATATAAACCCCTATGTCAGTAGATATGTTGCAAACTGGCTCAAGGACAGAACCCACATTGTTAGAATTGCTGGAGCCATGTCAGACTCCAAACCAGTTACAAGTGGCATCCCACAAGGCTCAGTCCTGGGACCTCTCTTGTTCGGTATATATTTCTCGCAGGTACAGGCCAACATGGAAGGAATGTGGCTGACCAAGTTCGCAGATGACTGCAAACTAGGCACCATAATCGACTCTCCAGCCAACACAAGCATCCTACAAAAGGGCCTCATAGAAACAGACAACTGGTGCCAGAGCCATGGCCTCATGCTAAATGCCAAAAGTGTATAGTCATCCCCTTTGGCAAAAACAAAGTGCCCACAAATTACCACATAAGTGGTAATCCATTAAGTACGGAAGAAGTAATTAGGGACCTGGGGACCCAAGTTGATAGCAATCTCTCATTTGAAAACCATGTGGCCAAAGTGGTTAGAAAAACATTTTATATAGCCCACCTAATCATGAAGGGATTCACATCTAGTTCAGGGGAGGTCATCGTGCCTCTTTACTCATCCCTCATCAGGCCCATAACTGAGTACAATGCCCCTTTTGAGATGTACCTTACCAGACACC
The DNA here is from genome assembly GCF_019279795.1 of Protopterus annectens. Lineage (NCBI taxonomy): Eukaryota > Metazoa > Chordata > Ceratodontiformes > Protopteridae > Protopterus > Protopterus annectens. The sequence goes on along the minus strand of NC_056731.1, from coordinate 614,079,710 downwards.
TGCAGCAACTGGAAAGACCCCAAAAGTACCTCACCAAGAGGATCAAAGGGCTCAAACAGATGCCATATGCTGCCCGGTTAAACAAACTCCAGCTCAACTCAGTGGCATACCGCCTGCTCAGAGGTGATCTGTGCCTGATGTATAAAGCCATGTCCAACCCGGAATTAATGGACATGCTGCACTTCAGAAAATCCAAATCCCATCGAGCTATGCACTCGAGGGACTTGAACCTCAGCACTGAAATAAATAGGACATGCTGGAGGGACAGATTCATAACCCAGAGGCTCCCTTCACTCTGGAATAAAATCCCAGTCCAGGTTAGGCAGAGTCCCTCACTGACTCTCTTCAAGAGGAATCTTGATGAGTGGATAGGAGATCATAGGTTTACCCCGGGTATCACTTCTGTGTCACTGTTAGACAGAGGCACAGTATACTAACCTTGAAAAAGGGCATAGCAAAATTCATTTAAAATGGGTGGCGAAAGCCAAACACACTCTGGCTAGGCTTATAAATGCCCAAGGGCAGATAGCCTAGTATGAACCTATGAACCTATGAACCTATGAAAAGCACTCTTATCAAACTAAACAAACAAATCAGAGGGCAAATAAAGTTTACCAAAGCCAAGTTTAAGGTAAGTTTGGCCTCTCAGGCCAAGGATAACCACAAAACATTCTTTAGCTATGTCCGCAAACTCAAAGGTAGTACACCATTATGGGCAGAGCTCATTGTAAATGGAGCCACCTAAACTGAGCCAGAAGATATAGCAAACTTCCTGGCTGATACATTCAGCTCGACTTTACTCCTCTCTCCCTCTCATCCTTCCCTCAGGAAATATCATCAAATATATCTCATCCTACTATCACTAGGAACAGGTCTTTAATGGTCTCTCCAAGACCAAGTACAATGCATTAATGGGCCCAGACTATATACCAGGATGCCTTCTAAATAGCATGAAACATGACCTATCAGGGCCTCTGAAATTACTATTTAAGTGTAGCCTCCAATCAGGCTTCATGCCACACGAATGGAGAAAGGCAACAGTCATCCCTCTGCACAATGGTGGGCCATCTACAGACCCTGGAACCTACAGACCAATAAGTCTCACTAGTCTTATATGTAAAGCCATGGAAAGAATTACCATGAAGATGATCAATAGAGATATAGTAAACCTCCAGACACTGAACCCAGCCCAGTTTGGTTTTGTCAGGGGCAGATCATGCCTATTTCACCTGGTGGACTTCTTTGATAAGGTCACCAAAGCAATGGATGAGGGCAAAAACATTCACACTGCTTACCTTATCCTGGCCAAGGCATTTGACACAATACCCCACTTGGGCATTGTTGACAAACCCAAGAGGTTAGGTACAAACTTGTATGTCACCCGGTGGGTAGCCAACTGGTTGACAGGACCAAGGAAGTTAGACTTGGGGAATCCACATCTACAAAGAGGCCAGTCACAAGTGGAGTTCCTCAGGGATCAGTCCTTGGACCACTCCTGTTTGGCATTTACTTCTCAGAAGTCAAAGCCAATGTCAGTGGTCTCTGGCTGACTAAATTTGCAGATGATTGCAAATTAGGAGCTGTCATTGAATCTCACACTGACACAAATGTTCTCCTATGGTATGGTATGCTGTGGTAATTACAAAAATGACTAAAAAACGTAACTGAGACATTAATGCTTATAAAAATAACCAAGCTTTTTTTATTAGAAATGTTAAATCTATAACCAGCTCACATAATGGTACACAGAATTCTAAGGGTGGACTGGTTGGTAGCAGTGTATTGCAACTGGATAATTTTTCTTCACATCCAACTAACTCCATCAATAACAATAGTGTTAATGAGCAGACTGCTTCTGATTTGGTTTGTGAAAGTGCACCCACTAATCAAAATGTAATTAATTTATTCATTGGGGCAAAGTACTTATTTTTGGTTGGGTGTCAGACCAAATACAGAAACTGTGATGAAAAATCTTTTCAACAGTGGAGGCAAGAAGAAAGGTAAAGTAAAGGGCATCAGACGTTACCTTATTTATGCCCAATTTTTAATTTATCAAAACGTACCTTTTCACAGTGTGAAACTGAAGTGTTATCAAAAGGTTTTTCATTTGTAACTTTAAATTAGGCTAAATACACTGATCTTATGATGGATTTTAAACTATATGTTAGAAAATTAAATCTTAAGTACATTTTGAACAATGTCAATGATTGTAAGAGTGATGGTTTGTTTAAGAGACCTAGTTCTTTTAACCCTGCATTAAACATGACTTGAATGCCTTTGCTAAATTTTGTGAAGCAGAGTTTGATATTTTATGAAGGAATAAAGCATCTGTTAGGTCATTTAAGTTTAGTAAATATCAATTTGAGGCCCTGAAAAAATTAAGAACGTATAAACATCTGAGATATATGAAAGCAGATAAAGGGTGTGGAATGGTGGTGATGGAAGAAAGGCTTTATGGTCCAGAACTGTTAAAACTTTTATCAGATCAAGTGTTTTATGAAAAAGTAAATAAAATTGATGTTATTAATAATTTTAAGAAAATTGATTATCAGGTTATTTATCTTTTTAATCAAAAGTACATTGGTTATGATTTATATGAGTTTTTGACAGTGGATGAGCCTGAGATTGGTAAAATATTTGGTATTCCAAAAATATATAATGACTCAGCTTGTCCACCATTTAGACCTCTGTATCCAGCCCTAGGCATAAGACCATGACAATTTCCTACTATCTGGATAAAACTTTAAATCCAATGGTACAGCAGAGTAGGTTTTTTATTAAAGATTCCTGTTTTTTTCTTAATCTGCTAAGGCTTTATGAATTTAATGGTAAGAAGAAATTTATTTGGACTGTTGATATTGTTTCTTTGTACACTAGTATAGATGATAAAGAAGGTATTTAAATTTATGAAATGCTATCTTAGTCAAGTTATTAATTTTTATGTTATTATTAGTAATTTATGTCAGACTCTCATGAGATTAGTGCTGCAAAATAATTATTTTACTTTCAACAATGATATTTATCAACAGAAATTGGGAGTGGCTATGGGGGCTCATGTGGCCCCCTCATTTGCCAACATAGTGTTATGTTGGTGGGAACATGTATATCTGATTACCCATCCCTTGTTTAAATATGTTTGTTGGTATCAGAGATTTATTTATGATTTGTTTTTTTATATGGGAGGAAGTATTACTGATTTTGATTTGTTTTTGCGAGAAATCAGTTTGAGTATATCATGACTAAAATTTACAAAAGGTGCTATAGAAATGTAATTAATTTCTTAGACCTTGTCATTTAAATGGATATGACCAGTTTTTTCTTTCATAGCTGTGTATATAGAAAAGAAACTTATAGAAATAACTATCTTCATTACCATAGTGGGCATCCAAAATGTATGAAATTAAATGTGTTTAGAGGTCAGTTAATTTGGGCCAATTGTATTATTAGCAATGATGACTGGTTCGATTATAAAGCTGAGACCATTATAAATCTGTTTGTTAATAGAGGCTACCTTTAAAAGATTTGTCACCTATTATTGAAGAGGTGAAGAGACATTGGGATGATAAGTTTCTTCCTATTTTGAAATATGGTATTGAAGTTAATAAGGACAAAGCAAGTACAGCAAATGGTGATAAAACTTTTGCTTTGCCTATAGCTATTTCTAATGATAGTTCAGCAAATAGAAATGTTGTAATGGTTAATTGGAAAATTATAACTGACAATCTTGAATTAACTAGCATTTTAGGTAATAATCCACATTTTGTTATAAAAAATCTACAAATTTCAAGACATTGTAAGAATGTCATCCACAATGTAATGTGAAATTATATTTTACAAGGGAAGGTACGTTTTTCTGCGGATCATACAAACAATGCAGGTATATTAGTAACACCAACATAGTTCATTTTCCTTGTCTGGATAAGTTTCTTGAAGTTAAAGGGCATTTTAATTATAATAGCAAAAACATAGTATATATTGGTGTGTGCAGCACTTGTCATTACGTTTATATTGGTAATGTGTATGGCCACTTAAAATTAGAGTTTAGTGTGTGAGGGTTTTAGAAAATTTCATTTTTCTGTTTTAGAACAAATTGATGAATTTCAGTTTACCAATGGATGTAATAAACTGTTAGAAACTTGAGAATTAGGGTAACAGATTTCACTCAGTGCTGATAGAGCACCTGGGTTAATTGAACTTATTAATATCAAAAGTTTATTGAAATATAACATTGTTTAGTGTCTTATGTGTGATATGTTAGTTTTTATGACATTTTTGTTATATCACAGTTAAATATTGAATGTTTAATATGGAATTGTTTGTTTGCTGATGTCATTATGTCTAAAATCTGACTGGGTACCTGTGGGAAGAGAGGGATATTTAAACAAGTTAAGCTCTGTTGTATTTTATTTTCTGATGATGTTCCTGGTTATTAAAATGGAACAAAAGGGCTCAAAAGTTTGTCTTGGGGTTTGTCTGTTTTTTAGGATCCTGAGTTGTTGCCTCAAAGTGGTTTGTGTATTCATGTTGGTTTCCTTGGGTAGCTGACATTTTATTATTTATATATATATATATATATATATATATATATATATATATATGTGTGTGTGTGTGTGTGTGTGTGTGTGTGTGTGTGTGTGTGTGTGTGTGTGTGTGTGTGTGTGTGTGTGTCTGTGTGTATATATCTTTGAATATACTTCCACAGTGGCTTTTTTACCATAAATATATTCATGGAATTTTTGAAAACTATTGCAAACATATATTTATCAACCTGTCCATAGTATGTCTAAGCATCAGTAATATTTTCATAGTTTCTGTTACTGTGTTCTGACTAAAGAGTCAACTTGAAACATATACTGAAAGACTCTTGGGGAGAAACATTAGGACCAGTCCACAATTCCAGCCTGCTGTTCAACAAATCTAGAAAATAAGAACACTTAATAAACAAAGGAAGCTAAGTCCAACAGTTAGTGATAGAAATGGAAATAAACATGTAACTCATAACATTTTTGTTAAGAGGACGCCCTTATAAAAAGAGCTATTATTTCTAAGCATTCCTTTCTTTTCATATATCTCCAATGCAGCATTGCCATTAACACTGGTCACTCATAACTTTGTACCCTAAACATAATCTACCCCAATGGATCTAGAGGTGATTGAGAATAACCCAAATCTTTAAGATGGTATTCTCTGGGAAAATTTCCTAAGAATATCCTCTAGCAACCCAAAATCACCCCTGGTATAAGCAGGGAACATGTCATTATATTCAGTTATTAATTTATTGCATAAAATATGCTTTCCTGCAAGGACATATGATGATCATGTGGACATATATAGAAACTAACAGTTTGTAATGCCTTATATCTGACAGATGCAGCTTTACTTCGTGTGCTGCATACTACATGTGTAAGACCACAGGAAAATTAAATGATTGAATTTATAAACATACGTATGATATCAAAAACATAAGACCAGTAATGCCTTATTTCAACACTCACTAACTTGTAGATCTTTTGAAAAAAATTTTATTGATAGGGTGACCACTAGAGGTGAGGTAATTATGATAATTTATTGTTGCTTTGCTTAATATTTTACACTTAGTAGTGTTCAGAGGGAAAGAGAAAGAGACCATGATCTCTTAAGCATGATATTACATCTCCAAGGTATGCATTAACAACCCAATATCAATCTTCTTCTTCCTCTTTCGGCTTTTCCCGGTTAGGGGTCGCCACAGCAGATCACCTGTCCGCTCATGATTGGCAGTAGAGTTTTACAGTGTCGAGTTGCCAGACCGGCACCCAACCTTCCACAGAAGGCACACACATGCACACACTCACACCTAGGGCCAATTTAGAGTGTCCAATCCACCTACAGCATGTCTTTAGGATGTGGGAGGAAACCGGAGCACCCAGAGGAAACCCACACAACCACAGGGAGAACAGCCCAATATCAATCTGATTGGTAAAAATCAACCCAATATTATGTTGTCTGCATATGTGGATACCTAATGTTTACAACATGAGGGAAGAAAAGAAAAAACAATATTAAAAAGAATGGGGCCCCATACTGAACCCTGACAGAACACAGTACAGCTTGAGGTGCAACCCTGAGCAATCATTGTCTGAAATCCATTTAACTACATATGGGTTAACTCCCCATAGTATGCAGGCATTTAATAATGAGATCATAAGGCATGTTATAAAAGGTCCTAGCTAAATCTAAGAAAACAAAGTCAAAGTTTTGGGTTTGTTATATGTTGATCTGCATTCTTACAATGGGTCTGTTCCTAGCTCTTGTTGATTGGTATCAAATTGCAGAATAATAAGTTATGATGTGGAAGTCAGTTGTCACTCATAGTTACATTACTCCTCGCACAACTGCTGCCAAATGTTTTAGTTGTCAGTTAAAGGCAGCACTGTTTTGCAAGATTGCAATTGCCCAAGTGTCTAAATGTGATTTAGTGTGACTCTAGCATTGTTTATTACATTCATAGTTGGGACAATAATCTTAACAATGTGGTGGGAATGATGAAAGACATGATGGTCCTATGAATGGTAGTAGAGGAAGCTTAGCTTAATAATGTAAAGAAACACAGTGATAGCTCAACTATCTGAGCATATTGCCAGAATAAAGGCAGCATTGAAAATCCTAGAGAAGGAGGAAATAAAAAATGTAAAGGATGTGATCAATGGTCTTCGGGATAAGCAGGCTAACTTAGAATGTAGGGAATGTTGAGAGAATGTCCATGTAATAGGACTGAAGCAAGGAAGGAGAGATCAGATCCAGTTGGCTTTGTAGGAAAATAGGTAAACCAAGTGACTGAAGGGGTGAACTGACTCAATAAGTAAACTGATTGAACCCAAAGGGTGGGGAGAGAAACATTAAATGAAGAATGTCCTACACAATATTTTTTTATTAAATATCATAGCTACTTAATACGTGCATTGTGAAGTTGCTATGGACAAGGGTAGGTGTCACAATTTATGTCTTATATTTCATTAAAAAGTATGGACTGTCAGGAGATATAGCTAAAATGTGTAGTAGTCGCTCTCAAAAGAGGGTGAGGTGTTGGGAGAAAACAAAAGTGTGAATTAATATTGCAGTGTTGAAAATTAAAGGTTGCAATATGTATATTAAAAGAAGAATGCTATGTTAAACACTGGTATACTTCATTATGGATCATAATTTTATAACAAGGGTTGACAACCTATAAAGAAAACGTTTTAGTGTTTTTGAGTGATGATGATGACATTATATATTTTGAAATGTTAAAAAAAGAATAAAAAAAATAATGTTATATGTTTTCAGATGTTAAAAAAAGTATATAAAAATGCCATGGCTACTACTTAAAATAATTCTCTCATTAGGATTACAGCATATATAAAGGGCTGCAAATGGCATCAAATGCAAAGTAAATGAATGATTTTTGCTAGCAGGAAAATATTACATCCTGCACATTGGCATATAAGCAAATGGGGCACAATGGTTCCGGTTATCTTAAAAGTTAATTACAAAGTGCAGACTTTATAGAATAAAAACAAGGAAAATGCGATCTGTGTGTGTGTGTGTGTGTGTGTGTGTGTGTGTGTGTGTGTGTGTGTGTGTGTGTGTGTGTGTGTGTGTGTGTATGTGTGTATCTATATACATTGAGAGCCAGAGACATTTTCCAGGGGAAAGAGGGGTACTGGGCAGATTCCAGGTAGGATGTCTCATCAAATATTCTATTCTTGTGGATGGTATTGACAAATATCAGATGGATCTGTATGTTGAAACATTTGGATGGGGTATCAAACCAATTTGGTGTCAAGGAAATGCAGAGTAAGGGTCATGGTGACATGTTAATGAAGCAAGGAAGGAGAATGGTTTAAGTAAATGAGACATGATGATTAACTTGAAGGATAATGAGTGAAGGATTAGACTAGAGTATGAACGGAGGAGGAAGAGTCAGGGACCATTATGGAGAGACCGCCTTAGAAGACAGGAGTGCATAATGTCAAGGTTGGGTTGACAAGGAAGAGATGTCTCATTCTAAATTGTGCAAGGAGGAAGGTTGAACCATGATCAGACATAGGCAGAGAGAAAATGTTGTGAGCCTGTAGGGGGATGCTGAGAAGTAAAGTTCACTGCTGCAAGAAAAGGAGCTGATGGATAAATGGATAGGCTGGAAGAATACTGCTGTGGTCAAAAAATATAGACGATAGGCATTTGATTGGATAGGGTAAGTAGGAGTGTTAGCTGAATGAAGGAATCCTTGGTTGAAGATACTGCACTTTTTCTTATTTTTCTTCATTGACGTTATTACAGTTAATGTTTTCCTTTTCATGTTTTTCATATTCTCTCCATGTATGGGATGATGGCTAGGTGACAAATATTGGTTTATGAGATGATGTAAAACTAGAGGGACAACAGGCAGGCAATCAATTGTGAAAAAAAAAAAAACTGGAACAATGGTGCATGGAGTCCCATTCAAGGGTAAATGGACATACATAATTATGGAATTTTGACAGTGGGTGGGAAGTTACCTATAGAATTCCTCAGTAAGTGAGCGGTTGTGATCTTAGTGAATTACCTGATGTGTGATAAAGCTGTCAAGCTCCATGGTTGCAAAGTTTGGTCAAATATTAACAGATATAGGATAGGATTATGTTTTTATTTTAATCCTATATAAAATAATAAAAGAGTGTTTTCTTCTCTCATGTTAAAAAGTAAAATATGAGAGAAATCTCTAAGGTAGAATATTAGGAATATGTTTTACTAATTATTCTTGTATACATACGGGATTCGACACTGGTTGTGGGAAAGTGGGAGAGGAGGTAGTTAGACTCGTTAAACATGGAATTTAGCGTGTATAAGTGTTTCTCTGAATATATATAACAGGGATCGAGATTGATGTAAGATTAAGTACTTTTAAAAATTTATTATGCTATTAGTCTGGGTGATATGATGTAGTGGTTTGTTGGTAGAAATGTGGGAATTTCATGTTGCAAAGCATATAGACTGGAGCTACAAATGCTTAAGGCAACTTTATTTAGCGATAAAGGTAGAAAAGTTGTGTAGAAGCTAATAGTTGAGGGTGAGTGTTAATGATGGCTAATTATCAGTGTCCTTTGCAAGGGTGAGATTAAAGTGGCTGAGGGGCTGAGGAGGCAGCCCATCTGGTCCATGCACTTTGTCCTCCCTAATGACAACTGCCTTCACTACCTACTCTTTCTTTGTCATAATGTCAGTTCACTGATCTCCCCAAAGTGGCGTGCCTCAGTCCCCAAATGACATCCTCCCATTCCTTTTCTTTGGAAAGACTGAATTTATTTCTGTGATTATTGTTACTTCTGTCTGGTTTTTTTTTCAACTATAATATCTGGCTTTCTTGGACTTTCTTTATTTGCTGGTATTTGTCAATCCCAGGTGGTCAGTACTTCTTCATTTTCAGTAATTCTTTGTAGTTCATGTTTACAATGCTTATCAATTACCTCTATGTTATAATGCTTGCACAATCCCCAGTGTAACAGACTTGGCACATTATTATGACTTTCAGTGAGCAGACCTCACCCATGAATGTATCACAATCAGCAACATGTTTTGATACTGTTTCTAGTTATGTACCATAGAACCTACATTTATCTTTTTGTCCCACAATTTTTACAGACTTTGTCACCTAGAGTTTATGTAGCCTAGTATCTTGAGCTGCTGTTATTAACCCTTCATCTTTTGGTTTAATGTCACCTTTCCTTATCAACTCATACATTAAATAATGACAATCGTGATTGTTCCATCAGATCTCTATACTTGGCACTATATTGTGGGATTTCCACTTTTTTCTGTTCATGGCCTTTATATATTTGTTTGGCTCTTAGCACTTTCTGCTGCAACTTTTTTTTTTCTCTACTTCAGATTTGGTTTCCATTTTATCCTTTTATCCTTTTCTGAATGTTTCTGCTAATCTGAGCAAACATGTCATCTTAGCCTTGTTTTCTTCATGGTTTAGAAGTTTCAGTCCCAATCCCAGAACTGCAGACCTATACATACACAATTTCAAAGACATCCATATCTCTTTCAGACTAAGGGATGTGTAGTCATGCCATGTGCTGATTTTGTGTATCATTTGATAAGAATGAAGCAGCTTTCTTGGTTTCTTGGAAGTAAAGGCATAAAATGTGGGGAGCAATACAAAACTAACAGTTGATTTTCAGCAGAAATGCAGCAGTGCTTAGGAAACTAAAATAGCTAAGTATGGAAAAATATAAGTGTCACAGCTAATCAAAGAGTGCGAATCAAATGAAATCCCACATGTTGGTCTGACCAAAGAGGAGGGAGACAATATACACATTCTGTCTAATTTAAGCTCAGTTCATTGACTCTGGAGACAGTCTCATAGTGGCTGTTGGTGCAGAGCATGCAGCAGTGTAGCTCAGCACATCACCTGATTTATTTTACATTTGTTGACCGGGCTGGTCCAAATGGATATATGTCCATTTTCAGCAGAGGCCCGAGAAGAAAAGCTCCAAAAGCATATATTAATAACAGAGAAAAAACAATTAGCTATGAGAATATTCATTAGCATATATTTGCAGAAGAAATATTAGAAATTAACTACAAAAAACTACAAATTAAAAGGTGTACAAATTGTGCATGACAGAAGAAACAGGAAAGTGTTAGTTGAATTTCTGTAATCAGAAAAAATACGAAGTACTTGGGATGATACAGAAACTTAGTCAGGGTTAGTACATGGGCAAAGCCAGTGGGTTTTGAGGTGAGATTTGAGTTGGGATTTAAAGTAGGGAGGAGAAGAGAGTGCAGTGAGACTGTCAGGAAGGGAGTTCCAGATTTTTCCTACTGTGTTTGAGAATCTGGAAATGCATTTTGAACTGTCAAAACTGAAGCTGAGGATATAAGCCTTGGAGATTAAAGTAGCAGAAAGATAAGCACCTACTAAACAGTTTGTATGTACTGTTGTCAAGATATATGAGGAGAAAGGTATATGTCGAAAGGTCATCACTATAGGATAGGTACTTGTCCAAGCCAAGCTTTTAATGGATATTGTAGAATGCTACTGTAAAACCTTAATGGCTGCCTGGATGATGGCCTCATTCTTGTCATCAGTAGAATGGGGTTAGTAGAATTTTGAAAGGTAATGGACAGAAAAAGACTTAGATTTGAAAACAGATAGGTATTTGACCTTAAGGCACTGATGCAGATGTTCTTAGGCAATAGAAGAGGATTCACAGTGACCAGCGTATATCTCTCAATTCTCCAGTAATAATCTAGTGTACTGGTCTAGTAGTCATTGCATGGCCATTCTAGTTCTCCATACACTGGGGAACATCCTTGTTATATCTCTATTTGTATGGTCATGATAAGGGAAATTCTTTCATTTTGTCATTGGTAGTATGGTCACCCATACTTCTATAGTTGTGATATTGTTATCATTCTATCCAAGGATGCAGTCATTCATCTTTCTTTTGTAGCTTGACAGATCATCATTCCAGCTGTGGTGAATAATGCTAACTACTCAAAACCCCCAGTTTTTTACCACTTAACCTCATAATATACTTCTCTCAACTCCATGAGGCTGCACATACCATATAATATACGTTTTCCTGCTCTGTTTGACTGTATAACACAAACACACACACACACACACACACACACACACACACACACACACACACACACACACACACACACACACACACACACACACACGCACACACACGCACACACATGCACACACACACACACACACACACACACACACACACACACACACACACACACACACACACACACACACACACACACACGTGCACCCTGCATGTGCAAATTACAGTAGGCATATATACAGCTCCTAATACACTTGCTTTGCCATTTGCACTTCCATTTAAACCCAAACTCATACCACTATCATACCATCACTATTGAACACAACATAAATATACTAAAATGACCCATAGCTATACTTTCTTAAGAATGAAATGGGATAACAAATCAAAAGCAGCTGCAAAATTAAAACTTACCTTTACATGTCTGTCTTATTTTTTTCACTCTACAGACCCTATTAAATACCATAGATGTATGGTCACTTAACATCACTTCAATGAATGTTATCCATAATAAACTCATTACACCCTACTCTATTCTGAAGCCAAAATAAAAGTATATGTTCCCTTACTGTAAAAGTTAGCATTCCATAATTGTCTCCTGGATAATTGTAATCTCTTTATTAAATGTAAAATTACTTTTAACCACTTTAAATTTACACACACACACACACACACACACACACACACACACACACACACACACACACAAACATAAACCTCAGTTATTTTCCTTTCCTAACACTGAACCGTTTTCTTTTACACCTTAACTTATAACTGTTGGTTCACAAACCCAGTTCCTTTACAACTTAACCACATTAATATCCCCTCCTTATCAAGCACATAATCCCAATCATCGCTACCCCCTAAACTCAAAGGAATTTCACCTTGCACATTAATAAATAAAGCATAATGTGACGTACTAGAAGTCTGTATTAAACATAACACCCCAGGTACTGTGTTTCTGAATCATGAATTAAAAATGAAACCTATGTCTCTTCCTTCATAAAATCTACTTGTATCTTGTATACTAATGATAGAACAGCTAGAGCTGATGCAGGGAATGCCATGATTTTCATCAAGTATCAGTCTAAATTTCCATTATGTATCATCTTAAATTTAAAACCACATGGACGAAAATCCCCCACAGACTCTCACTAAACCAGATTTTGTTCATTTGAAAAAAAGTTTATTTAAATATTAATTACATAGTTTCATGTTAGTAGCTCACCTTGCACACTCCAAATTAAAATCATTTCAAACATGTAGTGTTAGAAATGTAGTAGCTTAAAAGAGCTGATCCCTAACTTTATAGTAACACCTGAAGTTTCTGACACTTCCCATTTTCATGATGCTTTACTTACAAACACTGGATCAACACTATACCAGTTACATTACAGTTCCAAGAAATAAGGTTCAGGGAAGCATTAGGTTGCCTGAGAAGTAAAAGTATTTTCACTAGAAACAACAATGTAAACAAGAGTAAGAGGGTACAGTACTTTGTTTTCTGATGGAGAAAAGTGAAGTTTGAGTGTCAGATATGTGTACATTTCTATTGCTGTCTCATACCTGTACATTGCAAATGATACAGAAGTTTAATGTACTCAAATGTTTTAATGTTCACAGACAAATTACATAGTAGAGATGCAGTACAAGGTGACTATGAATATTCATTAAAAGAGTTATGGCCCTGACATAAAGGTCAGAGAACAATGAAATTGTTATGTGGCTTTTAGCGTGACTATGCAATCAGAATTTGCTCTCATACTATGTTAATGTAGGTGCTATACTATGCATGTGTAATTCAGTGCTTAACAATAAAATATGCAGACCCGGGTCCTGTTAGACATGACAATTTTCTGCTAATGTTGGACAGTGCTTGCAACTGCACTAGAAAAGACTGGTATAGTTTATTATTTTAACCTCCTTCCTTTGTTAGCTTGAATACTTTTATTCTTCATACAAAGGTTGCACATTCTGACATTTTATCCTTATACTCTTTAAGTAAATGAATAGCTTTTTGTATTATAATCAACACCCAATATTATATAGACTTTTCTAGAAATATCATCTACTCCCAAAATGTATCCATTCTGTTGAAACACACGCATTTCTATAAGAGCTCTTTACAACAGCATGACATTACACCTTGAAGATGGAATCCTATGTTGTGAATGAAGAAATAAATCTCCCTAGATGGCTCTGGTTTTCATAGTCCATGACCACATGCCTTGGTTGCTTTCCTACACCTCACGGAGTGTGAAATGGAAGAAGTTCCTTCTGATCAAGTTCATCTACCTGATTTTGTGCTCTCAGATCACTGTTTTCCATAGAGAATCAACACCCCACAGACCTTTTACATGTGCTCTTGCTGGTATTCCTTTTGAATGTCTTTCTTCCATGCTTATGTAACCATGGAGTTGGCATATCTAACCTCACTCATGGGGTACAGAGTTTGGTCTTGTTTCCTGGCAAAAAAAAAAAAAAAACACTTGCTTTTGAGTTTTTTTATCAGATCAAGTTCCTTACATGCTGAACTCTGTAAGATGGGTACTCATTGAATTGGAAGATGGGAACTCATAGATGATAATTTCATTTAGATAATGGGCTAAGTGTGCATTGTCACCCTATTGGATAGCATATGCTCACCAACAGGGTGTTAATGCACAGATATCACAACTTCTCTAATTCATGGCAGCTGCTGTGAAGCAGGGATTGAAAAAAAAGCAATAGTTGCCATTGTTTACACTTGCTAAACATGGCTTTGCTGTTTTGCAAGAGTAACGTTAAAAAGCTCATTAAAAAACATTCAACAAGCAAAAGTTACACCAATAACAGTTACTTACCCCTTGCTACCAGCAGATTTAATAATATATATTTAGGAGTGGAAAAATAAAGAAAATGTAATGCAATTGTCAGAGAAAGAGCAAGAGAAAGAAAGTGTGTGTGTGTGTGTGTGTGTGTGTGTGTGTGTGTGTGTGTGTGTGTGCATATGTGTGTGTGTGTGTGTGTGTGTGTGTGTGTGTGTGTGTGTGTGTGTGTGTGTGTGTGTGTGTGTGTGTGTGTGTGTGTGTGTGTGTGTGTGTGTGTGTGTGTGTGTGTGTGTGTGTGTGTGTGTGTCTCTGAGAAAGAGTGAGAGACATAGAGATAGAGAGAGAGTAAGTGAGCAAGAGACAGGGAAACTGCATACATTTCAACCTTTTTTTGCTCAAATATTTGGATCTGAAAAAGGGCAACAGTCATTTCCTAATCAATAAGAAGTATGAAACTGAAATTATAATGTCTAGCTATACTGACTGGCACTGATTGCAATCCACGGTGAGTTGCAGCAAGAATAGGTGACAAAGCAGGGATGTTCTGCAAAATCAGGGACAAGGAGGGTGGGTTGCAATATCTTGAACTGTATGACTATTTTTTTATTAATTTGCTCGCAATGACAGGTGAGGTGTGTGACAAAGGGTAATACTGCCAGCACAGCTATCTGGAATTTTGTAAATAATTATATGTCATTTGTGAATATCAACATGATTCATATTAGATGTTTGTGTTACAAATAAATAAATAAATAAATAACTGTATTAGAGCTGTATGTCATATAAGATGGTTTGTACAGTCATGCATGCTGAAGAGGTATTTTACAAAGTGCTGTTTGAAATGTAATCCCAGTGTACCCTACTGGAATAGAACAGAAATATACATGCACTATTGTAACTGTTTAAATGTATATATTAACAGTGGAAACTGAAATGCAGGGGGTTAACTTCAGAAAAATAGTTGAAATTAAATTACTTCATGGCTAGGCCATAAAAGGATGTTATCTTTTAGTTTCAGTGCAGCAGAAGACACAATGTCTGTAGTAGAGAAGTTTTCTGTATTGTCTTTAAATGTGGATGAATGTAAATTGTTTTTATGACGTCTGCCATCTGCCAAAAGATCTGAGGTCTACGTATTTTCACAGGTAGATGCTAAATACTGACAGATTGCAGCAGTGGGAGTTTTCACATGGGACAGAGTCAGATGACAAGAAATTATGTCATTATGCAAGCTAGCCCACCAGTAATATTTGAGACATTAATTTGAGAGGTCTCAGAGAGAGAGAGAGAGAGAGAGACAGCATTCTGTATTCTGTCTTTGACCTGACAAGATCCATTCACCATGCATCTGCTTTGCTCTGAGTAAGTTTCTAGCTTGTAGTAATTCTCTTAGATATAGTCAGGAATATAGCAAAGCTTAATTTAAATGTTTTTATTTATTTATTTGAGGCTGTCCTGCAATGTTGTTTTGAACATTTCCTGATATTTTGAACTCTCCTGTCACTTTAAATATATACTTTTTTCTTGTTCTTTTAATACTGATTATTAGATATATTTAAAACTTTCATTGTGGCTGATCTGTCTAGAGATATTTAAGCCCTATGAGTATGTGCATATATATTTGGTGACACTCTGGGCCACTCCTAATAGCCCTGTTCTTGATCAAACTACCATTTGTTTCAATAGTAACATTACACAGTAAGGTCGGCCATAAAGTAGATGATAAGGAGCTAGCTAGTGGCAGTGATAACTACCTTATAGTCTGGGCTAAAGGGGGCATAGCTAGTAAACCTGTGCCAGCCTTTCCCAGGTGTGTGTATGTATAAATCAAACCTCAAGTAGTGTGTGTGTCAACTAATTGGGCATGGACATGAAGCACTACCTGGACAGAGAGGGTACTGGAGGTCTTGGCTTGGCCACTCAGCTGAGATTTCAACTCTATAGCTGTGCCAGTGGGGAGTCTTACTGGGGATCTGGAGAAAGAGAGAGAAACCAGCCCTGGACTGATTGTGGTCTCTGTGTGCTCTTAAAGGACATTGCACTTGATGCAGAGAGCTGCATCTGGAAATAAAGTGTCTGTACTTGTCATCCTACCAATGTACGTCTACATCCCCACTGGTACTAGTGGTGAGGATTGAGGCTCCTTGATTACTGGTCCAGTGGTGGGGCATCGCAAAGTGTACTTCCAGCAAGATGGCAAGGTGAAGCAGTCTCTTGGATTCTCCTCTCTGACTAAATTAAGTCAAAATGACTATTCGAGTGTCAGACAATTGTGCTAATTTTGGTTAACATTGAGTATTTCTATTGCCTTTTAGACTGGCTATACATTTATGGGGTTCAGCCTCCTAGGCAGTGTGACATTTCCTGGTTGTACATTAAGTTGGAGACACATGGCTGAAATGACATTCAACTGCAGAGAAATATGGCTGTTGTGACTTCCCTGTGGGCAAAGAGAAGAATGCAGTGCCATGCCCACAACTTCAATAACCAAATGTACAGGCGGAAAATAATGTCCATGCCCACAAGACAACATGAGACAGCATGCAGCATGGCAAGCATCAGCAGCAGGCTGGCCAGTGGGCATGTCAGTGGCAGTAAAAATGCAGTGTACAATGGGCAGTGCCTTTATAAGTGGTGTGTGTGAACCACTACATCTTTCACAGTATCTAGAAACATTACCTAAAATGCATACTGGAGCCTAAATGTGACTACAGTAGCATGCAGGATATTCTACATGCTTTAGCACACTTGTGCATGTTGTAGTTGCATAAGCATGTACTGTACACTGAGCACAACACTCATTACTTCTTCTGCCAGCATGCATTTGGTTACTAAAGCTGTGAGCATGGCAGTGTGTGCTTCTCTTTGCTGACAGGGAATTCACAAAAAGACAAATTTCTCTGCAGCTAAATGTCACTTTAGCCATGTGCCCCCAACCAAATGTACCACAGGCAAATGTCTCACTGCCTAGGCCCCTGAACCTTGCCATGAAGCAAGAATATAGGTAACGGGTTGAGACAATCCAGAACTTTACCTGGTTCTATTAACCTTACCAATGAGAGAATTTGAGAATTTAGATAAACAGTTGGAATTTCCCTCATATCTGCTAAGGAAGACTGATTTCTCTGATTGATTTTCGTCATCATTGAATAATGTATTGGCTGGGCTGAAAGGGTTTCTGAAAGTAAGGCACTGATTTGGAATAATTTGAAAACTAAACTTAGAGTACGGATGCAATGTGAGGAAAGGGAAATTTGGGAGAACAGCAAACATTCATATAGAGAGGCACTGGCAGTTCTGATGTAGGGACAGCAATAAGGTTGTACAGGAGAGTGGGGAAGTAATGGGAGGTCTCAAGAGGCATCCAATGCATTGTTGAATTGTATTGACCTGTGGAATGAATTTCAGCAAAGATCCCACAGAGTACTCTTTTTTGACAATAATCCTAGACCATTAAAATTACTTGGTAAGAGGGCTAGAAAACAAAGAAATAAGTGAAGTACTGTTTAGGGATCACAGGATAGGAAGGATAGGAAGGATATTAAGGGCATTAGTAGACACTTTAGAAATCTTTCAGTAGTTCCTTGAATCCCTCTGTGAGAAAGAAGAGACCATAACTGCCACTGAGCATAAGGTGAAGTGTTTTTCAAGGGATTTACAAGTTCCCAGATTAAGTAAACTGTAGGCAGAAAACTTTTGCAGCCATTTACTATTAAGGAGTTGGAAGTAGCAATAGCAGTTCAAACACCAGGCAAGGCTCTGAGTGTAGATGGCCTCCACCCAGAGGTCTGGAAGTTGAGGGGTAAAACACTAATGAGGAATTGGTTTCAGTTATTCAATGACATTTTAAGTACAGGTCAGGCACCATCTTCCTGGAAGAAAGCAGAGATTTCAATGATATCCAATGTGTATAATGATCCAGCAGATCTCTCAGTGTATAGATCCATCTCTGTCCTTAACCATGATTATAAGGTTTTTGCATCTTTGGTTACTAGGTGTCAAGGATGCTTCCAACCCTTCTGAATAATGATCAATGTGGTTTTGTGGCTAACATCTCAGGGTAATTCTTATACAGACAGGAGCAGGAGCTAGGGAAAACCATTACTATAAATATCAGTTGAAGTGGAGAAACCATTTGATGGCGTGGCTTGTCGATATATATGTTTGACAATGGAAAAACATGATATGTCTAATAAGAAATGCTTATCATTAGGCAAAGGCATATGTTAAACTTGCAGGATACTTGTCTAAGGTGGCGTCCTTGGAAAGAGGCACTCTTCAGGGCTGTCGTGTGCCCCCCCCCCCCACATACTACTTGCACTATATCTAGAATTATTAGCACACAAAGTTATGAGGTCAGAGTTTCAGGGATATACAGCATTTGGAAAGGTAAATAACAAACAATTGCTTTGCCAGTGATATAATTGTATTTGTTTCAATGCCAGATAAAGAAGTTCCAGGAATAGTTTGAATAGTTCGGGGATTTCCAAAGGCTTTTTGTGATACAAAATAAATGTTGACAAAAATAAAGTAATTGTAATTAAACCCCCTCCCCTTAAACTGGTCCAAGATTATCTGTTTTATGGTGATATAATAAGATTAAGCATTTGAGAATATGGTTGATGAGAAATATGAAAGAAGCAGCAGAATTTAGCTGGGAAGACACTAAGGACAGAATTATTAAGAAGATTAAGGAATTCCAATTCCAAATGTTGATGCATGATCTTGATAGTAAGATATAACTGCTTAGACTGTTCTTGCTTCTCCTTATACTGTATATTGGTCAATTTCTCTTTAATAGTCCTGATAAGGCTATTTGGGGAGAAATGGACAAGGAATTTAAAAAAATATTATGGAAGGGTAAATCTCCTAGAGTCAATTGGGAAAAACTAATGCTTGCAACTTTTCAGGGAGGGCTAGCCTTTCAAGGATTAAGAGATTATTTTGAAGCCACCCAGATGAGACTGATTTACTTATTACTTGTGAAGAAATATCAGCTAAAATGGAAGGAAATGTCATTCCATTAGTTATCAGTTATGTGTGATTTGGAAAAACTAGGTACCTGGAGTTAACTGGCATAGCAAGATAGCAATAGTCAACTGTGTTCATACTCTGTCCAGGCACTTGAAAAAATGCTAGCTTCCTGTGGTTTCTTGAACTGGACATGACTCCATTGGCCTTTCACTTAGATACCGCCCCTACCACTTAGAACCTGCAACCACAAGTAATTGGTTTGAAAATGGAGCAAAGCTTATCTTTTGAGAACAAATTATAAATGTAGGGGGAATTTAGTCATGGAAATCTGCTAAAATTGATTTTCACTTAACATTGTGGTCATGATGCCCCATCACTGGCAACAGTAATCAAGAAGCCTCAGTCCTCATCACTAGCACCAGTGCTGGATGTACATTGGGAAGGATGACAGGTACACACACAGTAATTCCAGATGCAGCTCTCTGCATAACGTGCAATTTCCCTTAAGAGCACACAGAGACCACAGTCAGTGTGGGGATGGTTTCTCCCTCTTTCTCCAGATCCCCAACAAGACTCCCCACAAGCACAGCTATAGAGTTGAGATCCCAACTGAGTGGCGAAGCCAAGACCTCCAGCACCCTCTCTGTCCAACCAGTGCTTCAAGTCCCTGCCCAAGTAGCTGACACACACACTTTGAGGTTTGATTTACACACACACACACACACACACACACACACACACACACACACACACACACACACACACACACACACACACACACACACACACCTGGAAAAGGCTGCCACAGGTTTATGAGTTATGCCCCCTTCTGCCTAGACTATAAGGTAGTTATTACTGCACTGCCACTAGCCATGTTCTTATCAGCTACTTTAAGGCCCTTAGCTAAGGATGTCCAATCTTACTGTGTAATGTTACTATCAATACAAATAGTAGTTTGACCAAGAGCAAGTCTATTAGGAGTGGTCTAGACAGTGTCACCAAATAAATATGCAAGTACTCTCAGAACTTAAATATGTCTCACAAATATCAACCACAATGAAATGCTTAAATATATTTAATAATAATAAAAGAACAAGAAAATGCTCAGTATATAATCACAGTTATATCAGAGTTCAAAATCACAGGAAATATTTAAAACAACATTGCAGGACAGTCTCAAATAAATAAAGGAAAACATCTACATTAAGTTCAGCTATATTCCTGACTATACCTAAAAGAATTATACTGTTTCCCAGACTTACTTACAGAGCAAGCAGGCAGATGTGGTGAGTGGATGTTCTTGTCAGGTCAAAGGCAAAATACAAAATGCTCAGTATCTCTCTCTGTCTCTCAGCAAGTTCTTAAATTAATATCCCAAATATTACTGATGGGATAGCTTGAAGAATGACCTCACTTCTTGCCATCTGACTATCCCAAGTGAAAACTCCCTCTGATGCAGCTGGTAGCATTTAGCATCTACCTATGAAAATACATAAACAAAGGCTTTTCCTTAGATGTTTGCTGATCCCAGAAGTAATAAAACAATAAAACACTTCTACATCTCAAGCCTAGTAATTATCTGCCTTTCAAGACAACACAGAGAGACTTCTAGTATAGACATCATGTCTCTTGCTGTCATAAAGTAATTGTATTTCATCTATTTTTCTGAAGTTAACTTCTTGGTTGCAATTTCCATTGTTAAAATATATACAGCTAAGCAGTTACAATATTGCAGGTAAATGTCTGTTCTAGTCCAACAGAGCATGCTATGTTTACATTTTAGGTCAGTACTTTACAAAATATCTCTTCTTTGTAAAATACCTTTAGAACACACAATTTTGTACCAGCAGTTTGATATACACATAACATACAGTTCTAATACATTTGTAACATAAGCATATAAATCATGTTGATATTTGTAAATAACATATAATTATTTACAAAGTTTCAGATAGCTGGGCTGGCAGTATCTCCTTCTGTTACACTTCTATATAAATCTTATTAATATTCACAAATGACATATAATTATTTACAAAATTCCAGCTAGCTGGTCTGGCAGTATCTTCTTTTGAGACACCCCCCACCCAATCACTCAAGCTAGTTTTTCAAGTGACCTTTGAGAAACAGTGCTTGAGAGGGTTGGTCCTATCTGGGAATACTTTACCCCATTCTCTGTCTTGAAATTCCAGTTGTCTTGGCATTGCTGACGCCAGTACACTGCTGCTGTCCTATCATATGCCTGCAATCCTAGGATCCGCCATAGTAATTTGGGATTTTGCTCCCTGTAGCCATAGATCCCCCTCAGACTCCTCCTGCCTCTCACTACATATACTTAGCACAAGGGCCTCTCTAGCATGGTAAGGTTTCATCATATTAACATGGTACAATTTATGTCCCTGCCTCCTGCCTAGAAATTGTACAATGAAGTTGACATCACTGACCTTCCTTACAACTTTGAAGGGTCCCTTCCAAGCTGCCTGCAGCTTGTTGTGTCTGACAGAAATGAGAACCATAACCTGCTGCCCTACAGCATACACTCTGGCTTGAGCATTCCTTTCATACCAGACCTTTTTCTGCTGTTGGGCTTCTGGCAGGTTTGCCTGGGCCAAGCCCATGAGTGCCCTTAGCCTTGTTCTAAGGTTTAGGACATATGGCACAACAGACTCCTTGTGGGATTCACACTCACTCTCCAACTTACCACAAATCAAATCTAGAGGTCCCCTCACCCTATGCTCATACAACAACTCAAAGGGTGAAAAACCTGTGGATTCCTGGAGCACCTTACTCTAAGCAAACAACAGATGGGGCAAATATTTTTCTCACTCCCTCTTAAACTGGTCTGAAAAAGCTCATAGCATGGTCTTTAGTGTAGAGTTTAACCTCTCAACCGGACCATTAGTCTGGGGATGGTAGGGGTGATATGTAGGTGCTTTACCCCACAGTGCTTCTACAGAGAAGCCAACAGGTCTGACATGAAATTAGCACCTCTGTCAGTCAATATTTCTTGTGGAAAACCTACCCTGCTGAAAATCTCTAACAAAGCATTTGCCACCTTTTCTGCCTTGATGGAGGATAGGACCACCTCTTTAGGATATCTGGTAGCATAACCTACTACCAATAGGCTATACTTTTTCCCTGTGGAACTTGGGGTACTCTAAGGCCCCACAATATCCATAGCTACCCTCTGAAATATCTCCTCAGCCACAGGCAAAGGCATCAAAGGAACTTTCACCTTGTCTCCTGCCTTACTTACCTTTTGGGACTGCTCCTGCAGTACACTGTTACATCTCTGGAAATCCAAGGCCAATAAAAGTTTGGCATAATATGTCTCTTGGTACTCATGATGCCCATATGACCTGCAAAGGGAATATCAAGGGCTATGGCTAGAAGTGCCAGATGGTAGGCTCTGGGCACTACCAGCTGCTGTATTCTCTCATCCTCTAGCCCTCCCTCAGGAGTCTACTCTCTGAACAGTACCCCTTTGTCCCAGTATACAGATTCCCCTTTTCCTTGACAAACAGATGGCTCATTGGCTACCTCCATCAGGCCTTGTAATGCAGGGTCTGAGAGCTGAGCCTGTCTCAGCTCTCTCATTGTAACCCTTCTTAGCTCCCCTTCCACAGGAAGTCTGGTATCTCTGACAGCGGTGCCTCACTGTCAGCCTGGATACTACTACTCACCTCTGCCCTTGCAGTCACTCTGTCCAAGGGAACATCAGTATCCACAAGCAGCTGTGGCTCACTTTCAGTCTCACTACTAGAGGGTAGCTCCCTCTCTGAAGTAATCATCACACCAGTCCTAGCTTCAAGTCTGCTGTCTGTCTGGGTGTCTCCCAGGCTACCAGACCCACACACTTGTCTCCAAGTCTGACTACATGTAACTGCATGCACGCAAAGTACCACATTATCAAAATCATTCCCTATCAGGATATCTGCAGGGATATCCACAAACACACCTACTTGCTTGTTTCATTTCCACCCTCCCAGTCAAGGTGAACCCTAGCCAAAGGTATTTGGTATTTGGAATTGGTCCATCCTAAAGCTCTAACTAGAGTAAACTGCCCAAGCAAGTAGTGCTCTTCTTTAACCATTACAGGCTTCACATTGGTTAGGTCAGAGGCTGTGTCTCTTTTAGCAGTGGCCTCTTTCCCATCAAATAAGATAGGATATACCTCTTGTGGTAGTTTGGTACCCGTGTTGTCTCCAGATAACTTACTGCTGGTATTCTGTCATTCCCACTTACTGGCTTTCCCACCTTTTGTTCCCCACCTTGACTCTGTGGAAATCTATATGTTATATGGCCCCACTGGTTGCATTTAAAACATTAAACCCTTGGTCGTAGACATGTACCTGGACTAGTGGCTTCCCCTGCTACTGTCAGACTCTGTTGGGGTGGTTTAGGCTGCCCACCATGGGTTCCTTTAGACTCATGAGCAGCACTGGGTATCCCTTTCCTGAGCAGTGATGCCCAGCTTGCTAGGTATAGGTCTCCCCTTTTCCCCAACTCATCTGTGGGCCTGCATTTCCTGTCTGCCAACCAGATTCTCATGTTCTCAGGCAAAGTGCTAAGGGTTTGTTCTCTCACCAAAAGGTTTGCCAGCCCTTCAAAAATGGTGACTTGACACCCACTCACCCATCTATGAATATAAGTACTTAACTCAGCAATATAGTCACACACAATTTCATCTGCCTTTTGTCTATGCTTGCAAAACTTTTTTCTATATGCTTCAGGTGTTAACTTAAAACACTCAAACAATTTTTAACAATATTGTAATTTAAGCAATCGGTGTCAGACAATTTGGAAATAGCAGTTACAGTTTTACCATGTCATAAGGGGGTCAGGAACCATACACAGAGCCCTTGGTCAACATTATATTGTTTACATACCCTTTCAACATATTAATAAAACTGTCAAAATGATCCCCCTCTGTAAATTGTGGAAGAGGTTTACTGGCCTTTGTTGCTTCTGGGGTTCAGTTACTCCCTTTCCCATTACCTCTATGGCCCTGGCAAAGAGTCAGCATCTCTTTTCATGTTGTCTCTGCCTCTCATTCTCTTCAGCTTCCAGATGTCTTAGTCTCTCTTCTGCTTGTAATTCCATTTGTTTCCCCTATCACAGTCTCTCTGCTGATTCCAGTTCAAGTCTTTTTAACTTCAGATGGACATTTTAGTCCTCTGTGGAATGGTTGAACTGTCCATTTTCTGAGAGTTGTACATTCCCAAGACCAGTCTGATTGTCCTCCTGATTGCTGATCTGTAATGCAGCTGTTACTTAGGCTGCAGTCATTTTTGCTTTAGTCAGGTTGGCATGCCTCAGTCCTTTGGCTTGGCACATATCAACCAACTGGCCCCTTGTCAGCTTGCCATACTCCTCTGCTGACATCCTTGCCTGCTCTCCCTGACTAAGCTAACAAAAATTAAATAAAACTATTATGATGTGAAACTCTGAATGCTCACTGTATGGCTGTTTGAGAGTACAAACACCTTCTTTAGTGACCATTGTTTACAGGCTACAGGAATTTACTATTCACACCACTGAATTCTAATATGTGGATATCCCATCACTGTCAACCAATGTAATGGGATGCCCCAACACTGGCCCAGTAATCAAGGAGCATCTATCCTCACCGCTAGCACCAATGGTGGATCTACATTGGGAGGATGACAGGTACACACAGTATTTCCGGATGCAGCTGTCTGCATCAAGTGCAATTTCCCTTAAGAGCACACTGAGACCACAGTCAGTCTGGGGCTGGTTTCTTCCTCTTTCTCCAGATCCCCAGTAAAACTCTCCACTGGCAAAGCTATAGAGTTGAAATCTCAGCTGAGTGGCCAAGCCAAAACCTCCAGCACCCTCTCTGTCCAACCCGTGCTTCATGTCCCTGACCAAGTAGCTGACACACACATTTTGAGGTTTGATTTATACAAATACACACACACACACACACACACACACACACACACACACACACACACACACACACACACACACACACACACACACACACACACACACACACACACACACACACACACACACACACACACACACACACACACACACACACACACACACCTGACAAAGGCTAGCATTTTACTAGCTATGCTCCCTTCTGCTCAGACTATAAAGTAGTTATTACTGCACTGCCACCAGCCATTTTCTTATCAGCTACTTTAAGGCCCTTAACAAAGGCTGTCCAATCTTACTGTGTAATGTTGCTATCAATGCAAATTGTAGTTTGACCAAGAGCAAGGCTATTAGGAGTGGCCTACACAGTGTAACCAAATAAATATGCAAGTACTCTCAGAACTTAAATATATCTCAGAAATATCAGCCACAATGAAAGATTTAAATATATTTAATAATAAGTATGTGTACCTGTCATCCTCCCAGTGCACGTCCCCCAGTGGTGGTAGTGGTGAGGACTGAGGCTCCTTGATTACTGTTGCCAGTGGTGGGGCATCACAGTGGTAATTTCTTCCTTAATGGGGATCATATGAGGAAGCCAAAGATAAACTCAAATGTCTTGGGGATATGGGTAAGGGACTGACATAATTCATTTTGTGATTAAAGTCAGGCACCCTCCAAGCATCAGTAGATAAGCTCATAAGTAGAGGATATATGATGCTCCATGATGATTTTCCTGGTCTGGTGTCGGGCATGAAAGGAGACTGGAAAAGTACCTTGGCAATCATTTAATGTGCCATCAGTGGGTTAGTATTTGTGAAGCCCCTAGCAAAGCTACAAGGTCAAGGAGATTTACAAGTTTTGGCTGGAAATTCCTCCACCAATATTGTTTAAATACCATCAATATTAGCCAAGATGTTTCTGGGATGTTCAGGAAACTGTTGGAGGTGTAGGTAAGGGGCACCTGGGAACATGCTTTTTGGGATTGCGACAGTTTATATTTTTAAGGGAGTATCTTAATAATTTAGTAAGAGAAATATGTGAAGGTGAGATAATAATAAATAAAGATATTTTCTTGTTAAGGTGGACACCAAGAACTGTTGTCACTAGTCAACAATTGACTTTACTGAGCCTCTTGATGTTAGCTGCTAAAAAAGCTATAACTAGAAATCAAAATCATAGACAGTGCTTATGACAATGGATGTTATGCATACTATGCACTCAGTGGAATCCTTTGAGGTTGCTAGAGGAGTGGCAGAGAGATTCACAAAAAATCAGGTCAAATGGAGATATTGGGTTCTAATGACAAACTAAGTCTGTGCAAGGTCTCTGACCTATCTTAGAAGGGGGAGGATACATTTTCTAGCAGCTGAGCATAGATTTAAATGTTGACGTATACTTTCTGTGTTAAGGAAAAGCTGGAAGATGAACACAGGCATAAGAGTATATGAGGATGGGATTGGTACTCTGTCATATAGTAAATCACACTGTAATATTTTACATGTAGCAATGGCAACAATTTAGACTGAATATTTTTTATTGTTTTCATTTTCATTTTTATCTCTGTTTAGCTTGTTTTTAACTTTACATATTTACTAATTGATAGTTGGTGTTATACCCATGTGTCAATAAACTTGTTTTAAAAAAAATAAAATAAAATGGCTGTAATTCCTGTTGACACTGAATCCTTTACATAACTTATTTTGAATTCAAAATACATTTATTTATGATACAGCAACTTTGAAACATTAGGCAGTGGAACTATTTTACATCAAAAATATTAAAAATTGTATATACTGATTAAAAAAGCACATGTGAAACCCTTTATCAGGAAGTCCATTATTTAAATGCAATAATGTCCTTCAGGATGGGGTATTATATGGAAAATAATTGACCTTCTAGAGGTGTAGAAGCCTGACACTGTACAAACCCTTGGGTGGACTGTTGTTTCCCCAAATATGCACCCTGGAGTACATTCTTGCTTACCTATTACTGAAGAGGCTATATGGTTGTTTTCTATTGCTTCTGATGTCCTCTTTTTCATTTTGTACCAGGAAACTGCTTACATGTAGTCTTTCAGCAACAGAACAAGTCAAATGTATACACTCTGACATACATTAAGCTGCAAAAACACTAAACATTCATTTTTAAATTGGGATGCCTACTGAGTTAATGAGAAACAGTGTATAGTTTAATACATAAATTCTACTGCTTTTGAATTTGGCATTATTCAAATATTAACAACTGGCAATGAAAGAGTATGAGTCATGATCTTTACAGTTCTATCAAAGCTCCATCTTCACACTGGCAAATCTCAGTCCAGTTTCACCGACCCAATAAAAAAGAAAAATAACAAAATTGGATCCAGCACACAACAACAGCAGACAATCAGGTCTCCACCATCTGCCCTCAGTGCAACTCTCCATCCAGAGGCCTGAATGTCCATGACAGATCAACGATCACAATCTTCATCATCCAAGTGATCTCAGTCTTCACCATCGCCAAACTCATCTCTACACCAACAATGTCCCAAATCTTGGTCCAGTTCCCTCTGACCAACAAAAAACAATCCAGATCCAGCACAACACCATCCAACACCATCAGACACTTGGGTCTCTACTATTCACTTAGTGCAGCTCTCCACATGTGGGCCTGAATGGCCACTACCAGACTATCCACCCAGCCACTCCAGGCACTCCAAAGCTACTCCAAGCAAATCCGAACTAGCCAACCAGCAACCAACACCATGGCCACATCCAGCCAGACACCCAGCCACAAGCAGACTGCAAACAAAAATTGACAACAGCCAACAACTCTTACATGAACACAAAATTCTCAACAGGAGCCAAAGAGGCTGCTGCCACATAAAGTGCCGCCATCTTATCTTTTACTATTTAGTGTCTTTATTTAATTTTTAATGTGTCTAGTTTTCTGCTATGTATGTTCAACTTAAGATGTAGTTACTGTGTCCTTTAGTAGTTTCTTGTATTATTTTTTATTGGGTTTATTAACTACTTGCATCCCAACACAGTCATTACAGACGGCACTTCAAGAAGTAGACAGGCTATTGTAAATGAAACTTCATTAGTAATTCATACATCTTATCTCATGATATGCAAATTTCAGACAATACAACTTAATAATTTAAGTGATTAACCTGTGACCTTGTAAAATGTTTGACTATTCTTAGGTCACTAAATGCTGTTACCATAGTACCGCTTTTACTTTTCCTCTGTAATCATAAACATATCATCTTGTTTTTGGTCTTAGTTACAAGATTTTGTGTTCTCATTGCTGAGTTTGTATTAAAAAATACAGTATTGTTCCATCAGATTAATTAAATACTTTTTTCTTTATTTAATTTTATGTAATAACTCAGTAAACCCTCTGGACTATACATTCTCATATTCTGCTCAGTGTGGCTGTGTTTTGCCACATAAAGTCTTTGAGTCACCCCTAAATTTCAAAACAGACCATTGGTTAGTCCTCTTAAAAACACACACACACACACACACACACACACACACACACACACACACACACACACACACACACACACACACACACACACACACACACTATACCGCTCAACTGTCCAGATTTTAACAAAATATCCAGTCTTTTGGCACATTGTGGTTTGCTGGCAAATCAATGGCAAATCACTGACAACTCAAGTCAGAAAATAATGACAGACAATTGAGTTTCAGACTTCACATCCTTCAAAAAATTCAGGCTAATGCAAAACATGTTATTCTATCAACTTTCTAAGTTTGTAAGTGCAATATTTAAACAGTGTTCCTTTTCTGGGGCCTTAGTCCCCCCATTATTTGTAGTTTTGTCCAGATTTCATCCTGTAAGAGGTTGAGAGGTATGGCATACACACTTTATGGAAGCAGCCCCTCCAAAGCATGCACACCCACATGCACACATACACATACAGTGGCAAATCTTAGTACTTTT
Organism: Protopterus annectens; assembly: GCF_019279795.1. NCBI lineage: Eukaryota > Metazoa > Chordata > Ceratodontiformes > Protopteridae > Protopterus > Protopterus annectens. Next base: position 614,050,462 of record NC_056731.1, on the reverse strand, counting down.
ACAATTAAGTTGCAGTCAAATACACATTTTCGTTATTATTCTGCATTTACTCTGATTACATGAAAACGTTGGCCAATGATTAATACTTAAGGCATGCTATATTTTTACTTGATTTGGGTTTCCCCTCTGCCAGACATAGGACACTCTAAACATGATCCTCTTTTCAGGGACAGCATGAGAGTGCTCTTATCTCTAGTTAAGTGACCTGGTCATAGCTACACAGCAGGCAAATGGAAAATGAAGGGTCCAAACCTAAGACTGTGGAATGAAGCTTAACAGCTCATAGATATAATCCTCTGTGCTACCCTGTTACACACTTTTTTTTTCAGCTTTCACTTCCTCCTACTATGTCTACACTCAAGTTTATACTGCCATCCACAAAGAGAAATCCTTTCTTCCATACCTTAAGCTATGTCTAATGAAAATATACATAGGATCTGTACCAGGTTCAGCCCATTAGGGACTCAGTTTATACACTACAGTCTAATTTTTGCTAAAGGTCATGCCTCACACATTAGCTTGCTACAGAACTAAATCTCTTAAATAGTTTAGTGGGGGATTCAATAAAGCCTACACTGTTGTTGCGCACATGACCACAGAACAGTTTTAGATTCAGTAAAGGCTGTGTAGAGGCATGCACCCCTGCACAAACAAGATAAACACTATGGCATGCTAATTACAGCATAAGCAGCTGAACTGCAAGTGAATCAACCACTCCAACATGGTGGAGCTATTCAACAAGCTATAAAACATCTGTGTAGGTTCTGTGCTGTTTTTTCCCTGTGAATTCCAAAGCTTTTGGAATGCAACCACAGAAAGGACCCTACACAGACAGAATGTTAGGGGTCGCTGCTGCTTTAATACATTTGCATGTGCTACAGGCTGAAGCTAATGCTGCTGCTGCTAATAGGTCTAGGCTGAGAAGGAGGAGAGTTTTTCAGGCCACATTTAACATTTCACAACCTACATGATGTGGAAATTCTAAAGTGCTACAGGGTGGACAAGGACACACTAAAGAAACTCTGTAAACTTTGCCATCCTCAACTCAGAGCCAGATCCAACCGAGGAGAACCAATCCTAGTAGAGACAAGGGTATGTGTAGTGCTTAGAATCTTAGATAGTGGTACCTTTCAGAGACCAACAGGGGACATGCTGGGGGTGTCACAGGCATCAGCATCCAGGATACACCACCAGTTCCTGAATGCTGTGCTCCAGCATGCAGTGACCACTTATATTTTTACCATAGTTCTGAGGAAAGGGACAGAAATATGCAGGAGATCTACCATGTAGCACACTACCCTGAAGTACTGGGTGCCACAGACTGCACACATATAGAAATAAAGGCACAACATGGGGGACAGGGTAGGATATACATAAGCAGAAAGGGCTACCACTCTATTAACTGCCAAGTCATGTGTAATGCCAAGGGAATCATCTTGAACGTGTATGCCGGCAATATCTGGCACACCTCCCAACTGTATCAGATGCTTGCTAGAGGGAATATCTCACAGGGTCATCTACTGGGGTGTGCATTCTATGCACTGGAACTGTGACTGATGACACCCATCAGAAATGCACACAAACCCACAGAAGAACACCATAATGAGGCACACACTCAAACCAGAAATATCATAGAACGTGTGTTTGGGCTGTTGAAGTCACAGTTCCACTGCTTAGATACATCTGGGGGAGCCCTGCAGTACAATCCACGGACATGTACAGAAATATTCACAGTATGTGTCATGCTACACAGCATAATCCTGAGGAAACAGCTTCAACAGGATCAGCAAGGGGAAGGAGCACACATTCCACCACTGAGACCAAGGTGGGTCTATATTAAATTCTTGAAAGCCGACAATGTTGAATCTGACATTGTCGACACGAGAAAAGCAAAACTGCAGAACATCGAGCAAGTAAATGGAAATCTCTGTAAGGGGAGATTTCCATTTACTTCAATGTATTGCAGTCTCAGAGTTGGTATATTTAAGTAGCGGGGGGTGTGGGGGGTGCAGGGGGGCTTCCCCCCTGCCTACACTGTTTAGTTTTTTTTTTTTTTTTGTTGGTTTTATTTTTTTTTCTCAACATTTGATGTTTTAACAGTTCGATCATTAAAGGTCGACCTTTAGTGATTCTAACTGTTAAATAGTCAATGTTCTAATATAGACCCGACCAAGGTCACCACAGTCACAGGCAGATGAGGAGTCAGAGGGGAAACTGCCAACTGCTGTCAGTGTAGGCAGATTTAGGTGCACTCAGTATGCCCTTGTACTGGCTAAGAGACAGTGCATAGCACACTCATTCACCACTTAGGGGCTTAAAACCTTCCTCCTACTCACATACATATAGTAACATTGATGCCAGACAACTCACACAACATTTACCTCCCCATGTATTGGCTGTGTACTGCTTGCATCAGACAGAGTCATCCCTGAACTAAAACTGTGGCAATTACTGCATTTACAAACTAAGTTTTGAACCTGGAGTGTAGTGTTTAATAATATGAATGCGTGGCATATCATTGTATTTTATTAGTTGGTACAGTAAGCAAGTTAAAGGTGGTAGATTTGTACAGAAATGATCTTAACATTGACAGCAGAGACTTATTTGACTTACATGTGTCCATTATGAAATAGTAGGCCTCAGGCATCAAACATTCACAGGTTAGCACCATATGTTTGTATTGGGAAATCATTAATGAGAAAAGTTAGAAAGTAATGACAAACGTTGCAGTTTCCAACTTCACAATCCTCACAAGATCTTTCACTATAAAGTTAGGAAATGTTGATGCTATCAACTAACTTTCCAAGCCCAATATAAGTGAATAGTTTAATTACCAGTAAAGCAGATATACTAAGTACTTAGTTAGCTGTGCACCCTCAGCAACAGACACAAAACTTATGTATCCCTGAATCCAAAATATAATAAATGGGGATATGGCACAGTTATCATCACTTACACATAGTCTTTAGGCCAGGAAGCCTAGGCTGACACAAAAGATCAGTGAGTGTGTGTGAGTAAGAAAGAGAAACAGGCAGACATTTGGATAACCAACAAATGGCCAGTGAGACAAAAATGAGTAACTGTTGTGTGTGTGTCTGTAGGGGTCTGCATGAACAAAGCTAAGCACTGTGCTGGGTCTACATCTTTATATATCAGACAGGTGTGAGCCATGCATAGTAGACATGGCAGTTCATTGTTGTCATCCTCGACCATGACAACTGGTACTGCCAGAGGTTGCACTGGCATGTACAGGCCATTGTTAGATGCACTGCTGCTACCAGAATGTGACTGATGTCTGCTGGATGAGTTCCCTTCATGGAGATGCCCAGGACCACAAACCCATGGCCCATCACATCTGGTAGTGGACAAACTCTCTGATGGAGCAGTGGAAGTGCTGCCACTATGGGAGCTTGATCAGGCATGACAATGTTGGCTGACAGCAGATGATGTGACTGACCTATGCCTGTGAGGATGCCATTCCCCTCCCAGCAGACATTCCATCACAGGCACTGTCTGTTCCAAAGTGTCATTCATCCAATCTATTATGGTGGAGGAAGTCATGCATGTCATCCTGTGGCACCTCTACAACCCTGAGCAATTGTCTGGCCCAACTATGGGAATATGGCTGTGCCTCCATGACAGCCCTAAACATATGTTGAGTGGCACTGGAAGAGACACCTGCACCAGGTGGAGGAGGGACATCAGGAGCCCTATGAGCACCCTTATCATCCCTCCAGTGTGGCACCTTGCCCAAACTTTGGGTATGGCCAGAGTCAACAGGCACTGAAGCCCAGTAGCCACACTTCCCTGATCAACAGCCTTGATCTCCACCTCTCCAATATCTTAGGGCTCACTGAAATGAGTAGACATAGACCTATTGGTTGTGTCCAGTGGAACTGCAGGGGATGGCCATATGTCAACCTCAGTGTCAGATTCATTCTCTACACCCGCTGATTGTGCCGCAGTTTGGCCACCATCATCATCAAATTCTGCTGACGCAATGGCATCAGGTGGCAGAGGGCCCACAGTTTCACTGTCATGATCACCTGTGATAAAAGGCAAGAAACACAGGACAAAATTAATACCTACACTTCTGTAGTCCAATATATGCTAACAAACTAACAGTGGTGCCACTATTACAGACAGTACAGCAATACACACAACAGGCCTGACACCAACAGCACACACTAAAATATTTCTTTCAATTGCTCAGCACTACTGACATAAAAATGTTTGGCTTACCATCAGCAGGTGAGAGTCTCCTCTGCAATCTTGATGGTCCTTGAAGAAGTTAAGCAAAAGGTAAGGGAGACATCATCACAATTAAAAGTAACACCGGTGGTAATGCATTTACCCTTTTATATGTCCATTAAGTAAACTTTCAACAAGAATGTGGCTGTCAACTCAAACCTAAGCTAATAACTGTAGCAATTTGCAACCCCCCCAAAAAAATACATGTGACGCAGAAGTAACATATTGATTTCAATTGTTTTACTATACAACAGCATTCAACTGTTAAGCTACCAAAGCCTACCTGGAAGTTCCCCCTGGGACATGCTTACTGTCTCTGATGCTGGTCCTCCCACATCAGGACATGCTGTACTGCACTCTCCTGTGAGTTGTCTGGATTCTTGATATTTTCCAGAAATTCTACATTGGGTGTTAGTGGTTGTTCCCTAGCAGGCCATCCACTGCTACCCATCTGGTCACATCCTACTGCAGCTGCTGTCCTCCATGCATATGTGATCATGTCAGTAGCCTTGTGGTGCACCTGCTCATATGTCCTACCATGGCCACCCACGACATTCAGATCATCAACTATCTATTGCCAAATTTCCATCCTACATGCCATATCTCCCTGTCCCCTTTCCATCACAAAAGCACCATATTGCCTAAGGGCATCCACTATGACCTGGTTCTCAGCATCAGTGGAGGGGTGTCTCCAAGGATTTACATGCTTGGGTGGCATACTTCTAAGTGTCCTAAAAGACAACAGAAGCAAAATACACATAAGTAACTGATTCCAGACAAAACAGAAAAGTTAGCCACACAGTATCCCCCAGTGGAAACATACAACAGTCTACAGATGTGAAATACATGTGAAATACAAACAACAGGCAGGATGCAAAACAAGGAGAGTAACAATACAACATATCCTTGTTTGTGCCATAACAGTAAATCACCTTTGCACCCCTCCCCACAAAAGAACAGTCTATCTTTGTTTGTGCCATAACAGTAAGTCACCTTTGCTCTCCACCAAAAGAAAAGGAACATGACACATTTTGCTAAAAAAAAAAAAAAAAATCTTTGAGATGCTAAAAGTGCTATCAAGAGAACTGTCCCTGAAACATTTGCACATATTTATCACACAGCATTCAATTTTCATGTGTTGGCAATCATGTATACCTCTGAAGTGGCTTGGCAAACATGCCCATGCCATCTATATACTTCTAACTAATGCATACAGATAAAAGTGTAAAAGCCTTTGCTTCAGATTTCTCTTAAATACATTCCAGCATATGCATTATGTAGCTGACCAAATAGAAAAATACCTTCTGATGTTTGGTACTCCTCTGTACAAATACATTCTGAAGAAATAGCTTTATGTTCAGTCTTCCCAACATAAACAAGTCTCATCACCATCAGTTTGCCTAGATACAGGGTTGCCTTTTTATATGATGTAAATTCAGGGCTATTAGCATGGTGAAAATGCAAATTAGGTGTGAACTCATAATGATTGCTGAATCCCAAAAAATTGGATTTGTGTAGGCGATGTAAATATAGTGCAGGCACTCCCTCAATGTTTGTTTTTAATGGATTGCGACTGTGACTGTTTAGTGGTTGGGAGAAGGAAAACACAACAGCACTGCAGGCTGCCTTACTTCCACTAGGTTTGTCAGGTTAGATCTACAAAGTGTTAGATGTAAGGCTGGAAATGTAAGTAAGCAGCACACAAGTCACAGGTTGTGCTCCTTAACATCCAACCTGCCCTTCATGTGTTGGCAACTGCATATGATATTATTTCCACTTAATATCCTCACACATTTTAAGGCCAATGATATAGAATGGCGTACACATGCATGTCTCAGATTACTGCTCAGATAAATGAAGAATGGCCAACAAATACAGAAATGTAAGACAGAGCTGTATATTTGCAAGCAATAATCATGACAGGTTCTGTGATCATTAAGTGCGCTACATCCAAAACTAATACATGTACAAATAACACTTGTATGGTTTGATATCACTGCAGATGCTGTTGCAGTTGGTTGTGTGCATATTGAGCTATGTTCTTTGCTGCAAAGCTGTTTGTGTGACAAAGAGGGGATAAGGCACACAGCCTGTGTTCTAAAGGTGCATTGGAGTGAGAGTTTAAATTCATACCTATGTAGAAATATCTCATATGTACTAACATTTTCTAGTGTGTATGTTATAGACTGCTTTTCATCAGTTTAACTACCTCTCCCTTTTCTTATTTTTTTCTTTTCTTTCTTTTTTTATTTATTGACCAGTGTTTGCATGATTTTCCACATAGCACAAACATGGGAGACAAAGAAAAATGAATGTCTGGTTTGGCTATGCTTATCTGGTTTGCACGATGCACACCAGTGCACAAACTGGACAGCTGGCCCACCCAGGAAGCAGACAGGATGCAAGCAGCTGAAAATAGAAACTGGATGCATTCAATTAATACTACTGGGTATCATGCAAATCAGCTAAGTGAAATTGAACTACATTTACTAGCTAGACCTTAATGATTAGTAAAATAGGGCATGGCATGTAACTACTCTTGTGGCAGCAGGTGTAAGTATGGGGCTGTAGTGCTGCTGGTCCTAGGTTCTAGTTCAGGGTGTACAACCTTTGTTTTACTGCTGTGACATTGCAGTTTATAGCAATGAGCTGCAACATAGACAAGTGTTTGCACAACCTTCTTGTGGCAATAGGTGTAAGTATAGGATTGCCATACACATGGTCCTGGGTTCAAATACTGCATATTCCAGGCATTTGACTTTTGTTCTACTTCCCCATTATAGTCACTCTCACTTATAACACTTGACATAATGGAACTGATATGAAGTATATGTATGAAGGCTGAGACACTAGTATTGTGTCAGTTATTTCTGTATGTATCTATGTATTATCACATTTATTATCAGATGTATGACTGTGGGTATACTGTGTACTATATTCCTGTAAGTATATTTCTGCTACTTGGAATGGCGTGGCCTTCACTTTTGCCTAGCACACATGTACAACTGCCTGTAATTTCAATAACTTTGAAATTGCAACTTCAATTATGTAATGTCTCACAGCTTGGCACTGTTGCACTCCTCACACCATCGCATAAACACAGTGCTCAGAGGTGTGTACTGCCAAGCACAGTGTTTGTGCAATGGTAAGTGGAGCACAACAGTTTCAAGCAGTGTGCTCACTCCCAGTAAATGCAATAACTGGAACTGGTGAGAAACCATCACTCTCCATTGCTCTTGATGTGTGGTAGACATGCTATGCATTTGGGGCTAAGGTGTCAGATTTAGGGCACAGAGATGGGGTGTCCAGGAGTCCAAGATTTTTATTAGATTCCTAGTTAAGAACCACAGTACCAGGTTTCTGCAAGGGGAGTATTCTGGATCCCAGTATAAGTCGGAAGCTTGGGATAGTTTATCCTAGGCTGTATCCAGTGCCACCAGTATCTCATGCACTGGTGACCAATGTAGGCATAATTTTGATGACCTATGGAGGAGGAAGAGTGATACCCTCTGTGCTTGGATTGAGGAAACTAGGACTGTGGACATCCCACACCTGTGTAAGTATCAACTACAGAGAGTACTTGTAAGATATAAAAGTTGAATTTAGGCAAGACTGGTATTCCTAATGGTATTCTGTTCTGTTCTGCTTTTTCCACAGCTGCCAGGGACCAGGAGATCTATGTCCAAACCCATGGGGCTACACTGGCGAGGATGAGGAAAACATGTGGTTGTATGCAACAGAAGAGTAGTGTTATTGTAACATTAAACATTAAAGACAGCTTTTTGGTATTTTATAGAGTTGTAACAAATTGAGCATGCATATCTTAACTGTAAAAGCAAGTATGCATGCATTAGTCTATAGCACCACCCAAGAGTACAATATTAGACTTTAGTCAGAGGTTGTGGGTTCAAATACCACACTTCCCAACAAAACAATACTGTTAATTCTTCAATTATATTTAAATTAATTTAAAATCTTTATACCAGTGGCACAAATGTCCTGCTGTAAACTGTAATTTGTATGATTAGAACATGCATAAGTGCAATATCTGCACATATCAAGGAGTACTTGCTGCACTATGTAGTATAGTTTGCAGCTGTTAGTAGCTGGTAGTCTTAACAGTAAAAGTTATCTGTTAGGAAGTAGTAGTCTTAAAAGCAAAAGTTAAGATAATAGAGTCAAATAATTGTATTAATGCATTGTATGTCACAGATGAAGGTATTAATCTTATCTGTTTTCTTTTCTCTCACTCATTCCTCTCTCTCTCTCACAAAAAAAAAAAAAAAAAATGGGCACCTGACCCACAAAAAAAAAAAAGTCCCATGCATAGCTCTCCATTTCACACAAGTGTCTTCTTGACGCACTTGATTTGTTCCAATTGGCTATACAACATGACTATATTGCGATCACCCCTTTCTCTGAGGTGACAGTTCAAATTCAGTTAATATTTTCCACATATGTCCACTTTACACTATTAAAGAAATGGATAGCTATGTTTCTTTCCTATCACCCTCCTACACATTCCTGCCCTGCTCCTCCTTTTTTCTTCCTCCTGCTTACTCCTCATTTCACCACTTTCCTATCTACCCATTTCACCTGTTCATCTCCAGAGTGTTGTGGATTGTCCAACGTCAGAGTAGGTGGAAAAACATTCTCATGGTTTAATAAGCCCATATCGGGAGTCTCTGCCATTTAAATAAACCTCAGCAGAAAAGTACCACCTTAGTAGAAAAGCACAGCCTAAAAAATGCAACAACTGATATGTTATTGGCTTTGAGGAGGTTCTGCAATTGTATAAAATACTCTTGAGTCTCACAGTAGCCGCAACTGCTATAAAAAACAAAACTGGGTAAAGAAAACCAGCCGAAAATACTGTAGGCATCACAAAACCATGTAAAGCCAAAACCCACAGCAGGCACTGTTGAGACAAAGTAAAATCCAAGGCTGTTATATCCAAAAACAATTTTATTAAGTGCTTTCATGCTTGTATATCAAGCACTTCATCAGAATAAAATCTACACCAAGCACCCTGCTTAAATACATATCCTGAGAAATGTCCAGTCAATTAACAGACTCATAATTTAAAGATACATAACATCTATCATCTAACAAGATGTTATTTTTGATAGATATATACTTGAGGTTTTAATGGTCAGTAGTTTTAAAAGGAACTGAGATTTTATAACTGAATACTGGTTACAAGTATAAATATTTATTGATTTTATATTTGTTTTGGAACACATGATTTTTTGGGTCTGTAAATATATTTTAAGATATTATGTATCTTTAAATTATGAGTCTATTAATTTACTGGGTATTTCACAGGATGTGTATTTAAGCTGGGTGCTTGGTGTAGATTTTATTCTGATGAAGTGCTTGATATACAAGCAAGAAAACACTTAATAAAATTGTTTTTGGATATAACATCCTTGTATTTTACTTCTTGTCAACAGTGCCTGGTGTGGGTTTTGGCTTTATATGTTTTTGTGTTGCCTACAGTATTTTCTGCTGGTTTTCTTTACTGTGTTATGTAGTCTATTTACTTAGATAGGCAGGGGTTCTGTTCTCAGTGCAGTCAACTGCACATGTTTGTATCTAGCCAGAAGAACTGAAATGTGTATCCTACAGTTACTGCTCCAATCCCATGGGTTGACATTATTTTGATGATTGCACATGCCTAAGCATCTATTTCATGCAGGCCTCCCAACGTCTTCTCTCCAACATGCACTGCTGATGTCATCCGCTATAAGTTGGCCTGCAGCCATGCAAAAATTGGACTTGTGCTGTTGTGCCTGCATCAAGTAATGTGCTGTGTAGTTCATGTGCTTAAATAGGTAGGGGTTCCATTCTTACTGAAGACAAGTATGTGTGTGTGTGTGTGTGTGTGTGTGTGTGTGTGTGTGTGTGTGTGTGTGTGTGTGTGTGTGTGTGTGTGTGTGTGTGTGTGTGTGTGTGTGTGTGTGTGTGTGTGTTTGTGTGTCTGTTTGTGAGCTGCTGCTTGACATTACCGAGAGCATTTTACACCAGCATGTGAGATACTGATATATTTCTTTCAACAGACATTGCTGATGTCATTAGCTGTAATGTGTTGTCTGAGACACCCCAAGTCAGATTTGAGCTATGGTGCTTGTGTAAAGTAGTGGGTTCTGTAGTCTGTGTACATAGATAAGGAAGAGCTCTATTCTCAGTGTGGTCAACTGGGTATATGTGTGTTTGTGAGCTGTTACCTGACATTATAGCAAGTATTTTATGCCAGCATGTGGGACACTGTTATATTCTCTTCAACAGACACTACTGATGTCATCAGCTATATCAGATTTTTGGTTATGCAGTATTACCACCCGGGCAGGGTTAGAGACTGACCTAGAGGCCAGACAGAAGTTACCTCATCCTATACAATAAAGATTACAGTGACATGGCTCTTAAGCTATCCACATGCATCATGGCATGGTTTGTAGGCCATTTGTTATCTTGTTGAAAAAGCCCTGGGGTATCTCCAGCTGCTACTTGTATCTGGTGAGGTATGTGAAAAAGACAGCATTATACTCTATTAGTGTTGTGATTGTTGTGATGAAGTTTGACTACAGTTCTGTCATACAGTCCTAAGAACTCAATACAATAGCATGACCGATGATGTGTAAAACATAGGCTTTCAATACCAGTGTAGACACTTGGTGGTCTAAGTTCAGATTGCTATCTGTGTATGCTCCCAGTGCTTGCATCCTTGGGTTCCTGCATAACAAGAATGTTGTCAATGCTGTGATTAATTTTTAATTCCACTTTTCAGATGGACAACTTTACAAACACACATTTCTGCATTGTGTGCCTTTTGTCACAATTCAGTTGTGTTAGCTCCTCCTGTATTATGTTATCACCATTGGTAGACTCAATGTTTGCACACAATGTGCAAGAATCAGAAAACTTGGTAAGCCAAAGGCCATATACTTTAGGCTGAACTGTCGAGAAATAGAGTTCAAACAGTGAAGGACCAAGCACAGATCCCTAGTGTTTGCCAGTGGTGAGAGTTCTACTGGCACAGGTTGATTCACCAACTTTTACATGATGTGTTCTGTCAGTGTACTGATGTAAAGGTTAATCCCCAGCCTGGAGGTTTTCTCAATGATACTTTTAATGGGGGGGGGGGTTGTGTCAAAATCCTAGGTCAAATCACAATAGGCGGTATGTACTGTCTTACCCTCATCCAGACTTATCACATGGAATAAATGGGCTGTGACATCACAGATCACCTATGGTATGACCCAGCACATACAACTTCCTGATACTGTTGAATACATAATTCAACACACCCTTCACACAGCTTATGCTCCCATACAAACATTAACATGCATCCACCTGTATTGGGGGGACAGCACCTGATGCATGCATGTATAGAGACATCTTGACTCTCCTCGACTGTGAGGTATACCAACATGTCATCATGGACCTCTTCAACATTTACACTAGTAATATTCCATTGAAATTTTATTAATGGCGATGAGAATGTGCAGAAAAGATTGCCTCCACCCCTAATATTGTATTTAGGAGGGGCAGCAATTTGAAGTACCTCTTAGGTAACAATATGTTACAAACCCTGAGGACTAAGGGTATGTTTAAATGTGAAGCATGCAATTTTTGCAGATTCATCAATACTGGTACTTTATGCCAAGTTAATAATACAAATATTGTTTGCAAGGGGAGGTAGAACTGCAGTTCTAAGGGATGTGTGTACTTAGCTAAGTGTAATTCCTGCTTAGGTTTCTATATAGGTAAGATGGATAGGAAACTTAAGGAACACATATATGAACATCAATATGCTATTAGGAACAGGAAAGCTGAGAATGCCTTAGCTAAACATATACTTAATAACCCTGGCCATTCATTCTCCTTTAGGATTATTGACCAGATCTGTTCTCATATTAGGGGAGGAGCATTTTCTTTATGGCTAAAGCAGCGAGAATTATATTGGCAGCTAAGATTAGATGCCTTTAAATACCCCGGGTTAAATGAGATATGCTCAATAGCTTGCATTCTAAAACTAAGAAATTTGATGAGATAGTATTTTTATCTTTCAAATGTTATTTTTACCTTTAGAATGTACATTTAGTATAAACTAATGTAGTTTAGGTACATACAGTTTCTTGCTAATTTCAGATTTTATACTATATCTGTATTTAAACATTTTTATAAGCTGTGTTTTAATTATATGTTATTTGATTGTTTTCTAAGTCCCATTGGACCTTTTTAAACATCTGACTATCATGTGCTTTTGCTAACTATTTAAATGTGGTGTATTAGTTTTGTTAAACAGTCTGAAGAAGTGGGGGTATTTGTGCCCATGAAAGCGCTTACTGTTACAGTAAATTCTTGTTTGTTACTTCTAGCCTTGGCTATTTTTTGTTTTTACATCAGGGATATTTGCTAGGCCCTTTCCTACCCATTAGTTAAGTGATATACATCACAGATGACATACACATGCTGTGTCCAAACAGCTGCCCATACAGGCAGTATCAACACATACCAAAAACATGCTGCTATAGCCAGAACACCAGCATTGACAAGAAACATGGAGGGATTTATTGAATCAGGAAACAAAACACACCACCCAAGTATAATGTGGACATCACACCCTATAATCAAACCAGTAGGTATGTGACCCATGTCATGGGGTAGATAGCAAGTGGTACACCCACCAGCATGTGGTCACAGAGCTGACTATTCCCTTGAATGTAATACAAGCACTGGGCATGTGAAGGACATGCACAACAGAGACCATAATACCTTCATAGCTCCCAGCCTCCATCACACCAATAACTGTGTACAACCCACCTTTCTACATGTACCTCCCTAAACATATTCCAGTGACATGTATCTGAGGTGTACCACCTTTGTCACAGTGCACTGACACACAAGTTATTGGCCATACCTAGGTATTCTTTCTGTGGAATACACATGACTGTCTGATGGTGCGGAACACCAATCAACTTATTACACCAGATGCATGTGCGCTACCTGTTCTGCTTATGCACAGACTACATACATAGGTGTTTGACAACATTAATAGCATGTATATCATTCATGACAGTGTGGATTGTTTTTTTATTTATATATATATATATATATATATATATATATATATATATATATATATATATATATATATATATATATTACAGTGCCAGGACAGTGTGCGTAGTTATCCTCATAGACTGTGGATGTATCATAATAGTTGTTCAAGTGTGTGTATGCAGGCTCATCTCTTATCACTCCACATCATATATCTTATTTCAGAGGCATGGGATTAGTGGTGGTGTTATTCTGATATTGTTCATGATTGTGGTTGGTTGTTGTAATATTTTCCATGATCCTTTACCTGTGGTCATTTTGCTGGAGACCTCTTCTGAGAGTACACTCATATTCAGGCATATCAGTTTGCACAGATTCACAATATGCACCCTACCCCAATTGTTTCTCAGATCCTTGATAGATGTCCTCTGCATTATTCATATAAGGATGCTAATCTCAGACATCTTCCATCTTCTTATGTCACCTTGTGTGACAGTCACAGAAAACGCATTTTCACTGTATAGTCTGTGCTTTACCATATAGATATGTGCTTGGTGTTGCTGCTACGACCATCTTCTATTCACATGCCCTCCTCTGCTGTACATGAGGGAGTTTCACCTGTAATCTTTCCCTGTGTTCATTCCTACAATTCATCTGTGTGTCCCTAGTCAATACACACACTTTCCCTGAGTGATCATTTTACATGGCAGTCCATGTCCTGTTACAGATCATTAATACAGCTTCAGTACAGAATGCCAGGAATGGGATATCACAATACACTACACTGTAGGTACACTGTCCTTACTATGTTTGGACCATATACTTCACATTCATACCTCCTATCTCTCCAGATATTCCCAGGATGTCCGGATGTTTTCCTTATCAGATTTGTGGCTTTCTGCCATATCACTGGGATGGTCTCTGGACTGATGTGTCAATATTATATACATTTCAGTGCATACCTCTCAACTGTCCTGATTTGTGCAGAATATCCAGTTTTTGTCTCATACTTTCCTCATAACATTTTTGTTTTCTGGCAAATCACTGGTATGTCATTGCAGAGTAAAGTCAGAAACTGATGACTGGCATTTGAGTTTCAAACTTCAAATGCTCTTCAGAAAGTTCATGCTAATGTACAACATAGTTATTCTATCAACTTTCTAAGTCTGGAAGTGCAATATTAAACATCTGTCCCTATTTTCAAGCCTTTGTCCACCTATTATGTATGCCTTTGTCCACATATCTTGCTCAAAGAGGATGACAGATATGTTTGAGTTTCATTCTACCACATATCTATGTGACATCTATGGCAAATATGTCCCTATTTCTGGTTAAATGTCACCGCATTATGCTGGCCTTTGTGGAGATATGTTGCACTAACAGATTCACAGCTATTTGTGAAGCCCTGGTGGTCATTGTGGCATTTCGCACAAATCCGCAGAACATAGGTGCTCTTTTTTAAACAGAATTGTATTCATGTTCGCTTATACAGATTCCTGGCCAGCAACAATATTGCCAGTCATGAAATTATATCTTAAGCACACCATTTGTCATTAATATGCATTGCCTGCTACTGCTCATCACGTACCACTGTGCAAACATGTAAACACTGTGTAGGATCTACGTGAAGCTTACACAGAATTTATTGACCCACGGGGCATGTCTTTTCATATTTACTAACAGTTTCTCATTTTGTCAAGTACTTTACCACAGGCATGCTTTGCTGATCATTGACATTAAACATTAAATACTTCATTAACTTGTGCTGAATTCTGTCTTGCACCAGCTCTATACAGTGAATGATGCTAAGAAAGAGATAAATGACTTCATTTGTTATCAGCCTGAAATAGAAGAGGTGTTACCAGCCTAAAAAACAGATTGTATCTTTCACTATGTTCTTTCCCCCCATGTTTCCCTTTAGCCTGCAGTATACTTCATATTGTGAGCAATTTCAAAATTTCCCTGACCCTTTTCTTCTGATATTCATTCATGCACTCCATGGTTGATCAAACACCCTAACTCAAGATATGATATTTTTCTCAATGGTAAAGTTGACAATATATATTTTTTTTCTTTCAGAAATATCAAATAAAACAACTCTGTATAGTACTAGAAGATGTTTTTTATTGTATAAATGCTGCATAGTTGCTTGAATCTTCTTGTTAAATAACTACATACCACAATACTATACTTCAAATAAGCATGTTGGCCAAAGAGTGCTCATATTCCTCAAAATGTAATGAGCAGAAAAAATATTTCCACATTCTCATGAGCAGCCACATACTTGTTTTAATTCAACAAACAGTATGTGCTGCACAAAAGACTACTTTAATTCCAGAACAGACTGACATTTTGTGGTTAGGTTGTTGCATTGTTCCCATGAATCAGAACTAACTGCACTTCCTACTTAAATTATTACAGTTTGGCTATAGTGGACAAATTCTGAAGTTATTTACAGAAATTTAAACACCACAGATGTGATTTGTCTTAAGAACTGGTTATGTTGTTTACTTTTTTTGCTTTTCTACCAGTGTCACATTTGTTGGGAAGGAATTATTTTTCCATTGTTTCTGGGAAAGAAAAGAACCATTTTATTTGGTAATGCAGTTTCAGTGGTAAGAAATATGACTGAAAAGCCATTGCTAAAAAAGAGGAACCATTACTGACTTTCTAGTCTGCCCTGGTTTATGGTACTTATCATTTAAAAACATGCCCAATTTACCACATTCTCTTTCTTTCCTTTCTATCGCTTCTCAGCCTTTTGGCTCAGATCAAGTGTATCTAAGCATTTCATGGTTTTCATACATACATAAATGATAGCTGAAATATTCATTGTTTGTCTAAAAGCTAATAAGTTAGACAGCTCATTCTAGTTTTCTTAACCCAGTTCTATAAAATGTTTCTAATGAGGGGGATTATACTACTTGCACCAAAGGCTGGAGTTGCACCTATGTGGGCAAGAAGGAACAATGGTGTTCTGACAGTACCTCAGTCAAGACTAATCTTTATTCTTTGAAGTTTATTATTATCTCCTTTCCTTGCATTACTCAAAGTCAAAATCATCCCGTGACATTTCTGTACTTTCTATGTTTCTCTCCTTTGCTTCCTCTGCCAAAGGACAAGACCCAATATTTACCTTTCTGTTCTTTTTTCTTTTCTACCTGCATGGAAAAGTGTGCTAGTATTGATTGCCAGATACCTGCTCCTTTCTGTGCCAGATCATATCCATAACAGCATTACTTAAAATGTTCCCAGGCTTAAAAATGTACTATTTGGGGTTTGGCATATAATGCCCTTCTACATGTCCTCCATATCTTTTACTTACTAATTCACTCCTACCTCTAGCTTATACTAACTGCACATTCCTGATTTCCATCTTTAGGACTTCAAGCTTTGAAGTAAGGCAGATGGAGCAGAGCCAGAATTTTCTGTGGTCACCATAACATCTCCAGCATGTCATCTCTTAGAAAAAGTGTACCATCCTTTCATGAATTTCCTATTGCCAAGCTACAGTTACTCACCGCATAACCAAATTTCAATTATACAATTTCCTCCATTAATTCAAAAACGTGCATGCTGATGGGTCAGCGTGCATGTTGTAAATCAGAGTTATACTAATGGAAAAAGGTCCGGTCACCCGGAATTTTTCCATTGCTATAACTTTTTTTTACAGCAATGGAGAACGCAAGATCTCCATTGCTTCACACTGTCTCGCTATGTTAAAGGAGTTTAACATAGCGAGACAGCTTTAAAAAAAGTAACAGAGATTCTCCGTTGCTTTTTTTAAAGCTGTCTCACTGTGTTAAACTCCTTTAACATAGCGAGACAGTTTATAAAAAGCAACGGAGATCTTGCTTTCTCTGTTGCTTTTTTCAAAACTGTCTCGCTATGTTAAATGGGTTTAACATAGCGACGAGACAGCTTTAAAAAAAGCACGGAGATTTTAAAGCTGTCTTGCTATGTTAAACCCATTTAACATAGCGAAACAGTTTGTAAAAAGCAACGGAGATCTTGCTTTCTCCGTTGCTTTTGCTAACTCTGATGTACTGCGTAGGCATACGCATGCACAGTACATCAGAACTGCTGCAGAATACCAGACAGCTGCGGAAGGGCAGCAAGGAGGCATTATACAATGCCATTATTTAAGAAAAGTAATTATTTTTTTTCTTAAATAATGTCATTACATAATAACAATAACCACACCTGGGTGTGGGTAATGCTGGATTACCCACAGTTGGCTTTGTTTGGCCGCGGCCGCCCTCGTGACCAAACCACACCAACCGTGGGTAAATCCAGCATTACCCACACCCAGGTGTGGGTTATTGCTATATTATTTTATATGTCTCACATAAAATAAAACTGCCTCCTCTCATTTCTGCTGTATTAATACATTGCTCATTTCATCAATGTATGGTGTGACTTCCTTTTACATATTGTTGTTATATAAAGATGATGCCCAGCCAAATGTGTGTGTGCTTGTCCATATAACTCATACACCACTATCTGCATTTACTACATATTTTCCAACCTTGCTTAAGTCTTTGACAGCAATACAAATACTTATAAAAAACAATACACCAAATATAACAACAGCTGATAAACACATGAACATGGTATAGAACACTGGTGCCAAATACACCTCTCTTTGTATCAGCACTGACAAGCCAACTAACAACCTAATGAATAATGCTTACAAGGAGGAGCAAAGCACCCCCCCCTACAAAAATACACAACCTCCACACAGAAGGCTTTCAGCGTCTACCTAACTTTATTAAAATAAACTCAGTGAATGTCAGACCACTGATAGGACAAAATCACATATTGCTGCTTGCAAATTTTGCAGTAAAGGAAAGAGTTATTTAAGAAGTGAACAGCTTGAAAGCAAACAGTGAAATCAGATTTCTTTGAAGCCACTATTATATTATAATTCAAAGATTGCACAACTATGGGACATGAGTAAGCCTTTGTAGTCTTTCTTCTCCTATGAGGCTGTGTAATTTTAATGAAGTTATACATTTTAAATAAATTTGGTGGTGTAAGGGGGCTTTAATGGCTGCAAAAAAGTATATATTTAGATCACCTTTTAGTGGGCATAATTGTCAGGAATAGGTTTACTATTGTTTTGATTTCAGAATTGAGATGACATGTAATAATCTTAATGTAGTAGTTTCCACATAATAAGGTCACTGAGCTGACATTTACTGAAGTAATTTTTGGTGAAATAAAGGAGACTTACTTGACATCAATTACTCCACTGGCACATTTTATTAGTAGTAGACAGAACACCTGTGTTAAACAACATGGTGAATTTCAAACATTATTTGGAGTTTTTGGAAAATAGCAAATTTTATTATTGTTTTGTTGTTTAAGTTCATAGGTTCATAGGTTCATAGGTTGGTACTAGGCTATCAGCCCTAGGGCCTATACAAGCCTAGCCATAACAATTCCCTGGCTATTTCTTCCCACATTATTTACTTTCGTGGACCCCTGTCTAGCAGGGTGACTGACGTCATCCCTGGGGTGAATTTCCTTTCTCCCATCCAATCGCCAAGGTTCCTCTTGAAGAGGTCCAAAGAGGCACTCTGCTTGACATGTATGGGCAATCTATTCCAGAGTCTGGGGAGTCTCTGGGTCAGGAACCTATCCCTCCAGCATGTTTTGTTTATTGTGATGACAAGGTTTAGATCCCTGGAGCGTGTAGCTCTGAGGGATTGGGATTTCTTTAAGTGTAGCATGTCCAACAGCTCTGGGTTTGACATGGCCTTGTATGTTAAGCAGAGATCGCCTCTGAGTAGACGATATGGGACAGAGTATAGCTGGAGTTTTTTAAGGCGGTCAGCGTAGGGCATCTGCTTTAGGCCTGTGATTCTTTTAGTGAGGTATTTCTGAGGACTTTCCAGTTGTTGCAGATGTCTTGAGAGGTACATACCAAATGGGGCGTTGCATTCTATAATGGGTCTAATGAGGGATGAGTACAGTGGGATAATGACCTCCTTTTTTCTGGATGAAAAGCCCTTCGTGATGAGGTGTGCCACATAGAAGGATTTCCTGACTGTTGTGGCGATGTAGTTATCGAAGGTGAGACCACTGTCCACCTGTGTCCCTAAGTCTCTTATCACACTTTCTGTGTTTAGTGTACTGCCACCTATATGGTAATTCATGGATACATGTTTTTTTTCCCAAAGGGGATAACAATACATTTCTTGGCATTGAGCTTGAGCCCATGGCTCTGGCACCAAGCATCTGTTTCTGTAAGGCCCTTTTGTAGAGTATCCACATCATTTGGGGATTCAATAATGGCTCCCAGTTTGCAGTCATCTGCAAACTTTGTTAGCCAGAGTCCCTTAGTGTTGACCTGTACTTCAGAGAAGTAGATGCCAAACAAGAGCGCCCCAGGACTGAACCCTGAAGTACTCCACTTGTCACTTGTCTGGAGCTGGATTTGGAGTCGGCTACTTTTACAGTGTGGGTTCTATCAGTAAGCCATTTAGCAACCCATTGGGTGACATAGGGATTAATGCCCAACTTAGTAAGTTTATCTATGATTCCAGAGTGGGGGATGGTGTCAAAGGCCTTGGCAAGGTCTAGATAGGCTGTGTGGACCACCTTACCCTTGTCAATGGCTCTGGAGACTGATTCAAAGAAGTTAATCAGGTTCAGGAGACAAGATCGGCCCTTCACAAACCCAAACTGGGTGGGGTCCAGTGTTTGAAGGTTGCCAATGTCTTTGTTTATAAGTTCCATGATAATACGCTCCATAGCCTTGTAGATAAGGCTTGTCAGACTGATGGGACGGTAGTTTCTGGGATCCAAGGTGGATCCCCCCTTGTGGATTGGGATAACTGTAGCTCTGCGCCACTCAGTGGGCATGAAACCTGACGTGAGACTATGATTAAACATGACATTTAGGTGAGGTGCCAGTACATATTGTAATTCATGTAGTACACAGCCCGGGATGTCATCTGGTCCCATGGATGCTGTATTCTTGGCTTTAGAGAGTGCGTTTTGTACCTGTGTGGCCGTTATTACTGGAATTTGGCAATCTTCCGGTATTGAGATGGGCCATTTAGGGGTGAGGGGGGTGAAGTTGGCACTGAATCTATCTGCCAGGATATTGGCAATATCCTTTGGATCAGTATATTTAATGCCATTCTGTTTTAGTTCAGAGCAGATCTGAGCATTGCCATTTAGATTCTTGACATAGTTATAGAATGCTTTGTGGTTGTCTTTGGAATCTTTGGCAATTTTATTTTCATAACTAGCTTTGGAGGATTTTATGAGGCATCTCAGTTTCTTACTGAGGCTATTAAGGGAGTTTTTTGCATCCTGGGATTTTCCTCTTTCCTGCAAAAGTTTCTTCCTTTTGTTGTAAAGTTTGTTTATGGCAGGGGACCACCAGATTGGCTTCCTTTTTTTGGATGAGAGCATTTTGGTTCTATTTGGGATGGCACGATTCATGCATGAGTGGATGTGCTCGTACAGTGCCTTAGTGTAGGATTCAGCAGTTGAACTTTCAGTTCCCGTCTGCATGGGTGTCATGAAGTTTGTCATTTCTGACTTGAGTAGCATGAAGTTGGCTTTGGAGAAGTTTTTTATGGTGGTTTCTTTACTGGGGGGTGGGGGTGGAATGTGGATGTTAAGGGTGATTAGCTTATGGTCAGACCTGACTAACGAGGGGGTGACCATAGGTATGGAGCATTGATTTCCCATGTTGGTAATGACCAGGTCTAGGATATTGGTGCCTCTGGTGGGACTATGGATTAGTTGATCCAGGGCATTGGAATTTATGAATTCCAAGAACCGTTGCGCAAAGTTGTTGGGACATGAGTAGTTTTCCCAGTTAATGGCAGGGTAGTTAAAATCACCCAGTGTTAGGGTGTTTGGTTCTATCTTAATATTTTCCAGTATGTTTAGAAAGGTGTAGTGAGAATCTTGGGGTATGGTGGGGGATCTGTAGCAAGCTACAATTTGGATTGCAGTCTTACCTAGTGTTAATTGCACTTGGAGAATTTCAGACACATTTTGTTGGCCAACTAGCCTGGTGGTGTGAATATCCTTGGTGAATATTGACACTCCTCCACCTTTAGTGTTTCGGTCCTGGTTTGGTGGCCGAAAAGTGTGGTAAGAGTTGTAGCCTGGTATTGAAGGGGTGCTCTCTGGAGCCTTGAACCAGGTCTCAGTTACTGCACAGATATCGATGTTCTCCATTTTTAGGAGTGCCTCGAGAGAGTGCATTTTGAGGTTTAGACTTCTAGCATTGAGTAGCATTACCTTCAGATTTTGCATGCTTGTACCTGTTATGGTGGTGGTTCTGTCCTTTGAAGTTTGCCTAAAAAAGGCACTATAGGGGTGGCAAGAGCCTTAGCCAGTAACCTGAATCCCAGGGGTGACAGGTGCAGACCATCTCTGGCAAAGCATCGTGGTCTGTCAATCATGTCATCCCAGGCAGACAGATACTGAATCCCCTTTGAATGACACCATAAGCTTAGCCAATTGTTGAAGTCAATCATTTTATCCTTATATTGTGGTATCATTCTGGGCGAAGGCAGGATGCTACTCAGGTCTAGGGTCATACCTGCCTGGGTCACATGATCCGAGAGCTCTTCCATGTCTCTTTTCGTGTAGTCCAGGGAGGTACGTCTCAAGTCATTCACTCCAACATGGACAATGACAGAGTCATATTTGTACTTGTTGTGGAGTGACTTGAGTGCATGCGTTATGTGTCGGATCCTGGCACCCGACAGGCAGCTGACTGTAATTTTCTTCTTATTCAACCTGGTGAGAGGGACATCAGTGTGTCGGACTATAGAGTCACCTATGACTAAAGTGTTAGGTACATTGTCTTGCCTTAGGGGCTGTTGCTGGGTGGCACGCTGGTGTTGTGAACTATGTGACACATTGGTTGTGATTGGTGTTTGTTTGCATTTCAGCTTCAGAGGTCTTTGTTGCTTGGGCAGATTACAGTTAAGGGCCTCTGCATATGTGGATTTAGTATTGCTATATGTGGGTGTTGGTGGTGCGGGTTCAGAAGGGCTATGTGTTGCTTGAGGTGTAGTGAGGGTGTTAACCTTCTCCTCTTGACTGTTTAGCACAATCTTGGGTGGAGAGAGCTTTGCTTCCATTTTGGCTATGTAAGTGCATCTCTCACAGGTTGTAGTGTTGGGTGGTAGGAGGAGAGGGTTGTCTGTGTACATGAGGCAATTGCTGCATTGCCCCAGTATGCCCAGATTCACCAGGTGGACAGGAGAAATCACCGGAAGCTGACCCTTGGACATGCCTGGTTTGGGGCTTTTTTTTTTTCTTTGTAAAGTATAGGAGCTGTTTCCTTAGCAAGGTACTTTGCAATTATAGGCTGTTTAGTGCCTACTATTAATTTCTCCTTGTTAACAAGGAGAGTTCAGTGTTTGTATGAGTTTAAGGCTTCCTAGTGCTTTCCAGCAGGTATTAGAGAAAGTGCTAGTCACAGGGATGCTTAAATGTAAGATTGAAAAGAATGCACTCTGCAGTGTGCACTAGAGAAGTTAGATGTGAAAGTAGGTAACTTGAGTTTTACCTGTTTAAAAAGTTAAGGTTTAGTGGAGAGTTACTATTTTTAAAACAGCAAGATGGATTGAAAGGGGTGGTCACTTTTGTATTTTGGTACTATGAAATACTGTAGGATGGCCAATAAATTTAAATAATTGAAGGGGTGGGATTTCAAAAATGATGATTTTGTGATTACTCACATAAGCCAGTGAAAGTAGAGAGAAATCAGATTAACATAAGAGGCGGGCAACTAGAAATTCTGCCTGACTCAGAACAGAGAGAGCTGTGGTCTCTTTTGAAGTTTTAATATGCTTTAAAACAGAATGCAAGCAAAACACAAGGTAAAGAAAACAAACTACAGTATTCAAAATATAGAAAGGCAATACAGTAATACAAAAAATAAAAGCAAACTAACCTTTCCTTCACAGCAAAGTGTAGCAGAGTCTGGATGAGCCTTTTTAATACATATGTTATACTTATGTTTATCCTCGCTGTATTTTTATCATGTGACATTGATCAGCTGGTTGAGCTCATTTAAATGCTATTGGAATGATTGTTTCTAGCACTGATGAAATTCTTGTTTCTGCTGGAAATGAATGCACTGAATTATTAAAGTGTTTATTCTTCAGCTTTAAGCCAGTTATTCTTTTATTTCAGTTGTAGTGTTTACAGTCTTTTGCAGTACTTGAATTTTTTTAAGTAGAACCAGTGTAAGTAACTATGAGGTCACCAAATCACAGGCTAAGTTATATTACCTTTACCAGGTTATCCATTTTCATCTCTCAGGCTTGACCAGACTGGACTCATATTGGTTGTCATTATCATACTGAATTTTACTGTAAATACACACACACTTTTATGGCAATATTTTCAGTAAATCCCTATATGGAGCAAACATACAGCATTTGTGTGAAATGCTTTGAAACAACATTGCA
The DNA here is from genome assembly GCF_019279795.1 of Protopterus annectens. Lineage (NCBI taxonomy): Eukaryota > Metazoa > Chordata > Ceratodontiformes > Protopteridae > Protopterus > Protopterus annectens. The sequence continues at coordinate 614,026,688 of NC_056731.1, read as the reverse complement.
AAAACAGCTTGAGTATTCTCACAAGTCCAGTATACTACTTTATCTCTGTAAGGTAATACATGGCAAAACTGTAAATGTGTCTAGGACAGGGCCACTGTAGCAAACAAAGCTTTAATTAAAAACGATGTTTCAGGAAGCATCTATGATTTGGGTCAGTGATCTTTCATGGCCCATCTTGCAAGGCACCTCTCTGTGTAGAATCCTTTATCCAGGATTCAGTGGAATCGATGTGATAGCTATTTATAGCTGTTTCTTTGGCACACAGGGATAAATATTTGGCTGTCAACCAGTCAGCCTGGAAATAACCAATTACTAAAGTGCTTTAAGGAAGGTGGGCAAGGTCCAAAACAATTGACAATACTAGCACTAACCCATTCAAAGTATAGAACATACAAATGCCATTTACACTAAGATTATTATACTCCTGGTTTTCTTCTTAAAAGCAACCATCTTATGGTAGTTAACTATTTATTATAGTGTTACTTTTGTGATACTGTACTGCATGCCAAGCACTATACTCTTTATTAAGAATTTTATTGTGTTCAGTTTTGCTTTTTTAACTTTAATAATTATAACTGAATTTAGTTAATTATAGATTATTGTTTGCTTGACTGAGTGACTGTTCAGTATTCTCTTTCACTTTATGTGTTGAATTCTGCTGCTGACTTTAGAAAACATTTCCCTAACTACAAGGTGTTTGTCCTCACAATTGCCTCATTGGAAGGTGGGGCCAGATGTCACAGGTTCAGAATGTAAGTGGGAAGCTGCTTAGGAGGACACAATAAATTCAAATGTAATTTTACTAAACAAGAGGTGCTCAGAGGAGGCCTACTATCCACCATCAACCTGATGCTGTTGTGTCATTACGTGCCACAAGAATCATGTATAGGGCCATCATGGAGGTACAAGCATGCTCCACAAGGGCCTTTGAAGAGAATGTGTGAGTCCTAAATGTGGCGCATTCTGACGTGCGTGACTGCCTCAATCTTGTGGACAACTCATTGGATAGGATGAACGACACATTGTATCAGGCAGTGTCTGTGATGGAAAGTCTAGTGGGAAGGGCTAGCATTTATGTGTCCATAGAGCTGCAACATCTTCTAGTGTTAGCCAAAATGGCCATACAGGAAACCGCTCCTATAGTGGCACTACTTCCACTGCTCCATCAGTGAGTGAGGTGTCCATACCCAGACATGGTAGGCTATGGGATCTTGGCCCTGGATGTAGTCATGAAGAGAACTCATCCAGCAGACATCTCTCATGTTTAGGTAGCATCCCCACTCTGAACTGGGGACATGGACATGGCAGTGCAACTCCTGGTAGAGGCAGTTTGCATGGTTGGGAGTGAGGACACTGAACTGACAACTCTACCATGCATGGTTGAGACTTGTCCAAGATGGCAGGAGGTAGTGCTAGCATAGAGCTTGAGTGTGTTCATGCAGACACCTCACATTTCACAAAAACTGCCCATACTAACCCTCATACAGCAAGCTAAGAAAATCTTAATGTTGATTGGAAAACATCTCCTGTTAGTGGCACTGAGATATTTCCTACTTTACTGAATGTTCTGTGTTTCTTGCTCACATTACTTTGGTGTCAGCAGTGGCCTACTGCCTCCACATGTAAATGATGAATGAGTGTGCCATCCCCTTTGTTCATTTGGATTTGACTTGAGGTTGTTTATATGTCTGATGCACAGAGTCGATAGCCAAGAGACTCTTTCTCAGTATGTTGATTATATCCATATTTATTACATAACAGGGCTGTGGATGTTTCTATAAATACTCTTTTCAGAAGGCTTTTTTTCATTTAGTAGTGTAAATCATGCATTCCGATCACTGATATTGCATTCTTACTTATTTCTCTACTTGTGAAACTGTTGATATAATTGTCCTGTTGACTGTTTTGTGTACAGTATGTAAGTGAACAGTTTGATGCCAGTTATTGAGTACAATGCACACCAATATATTGCAGATAGCATTCCTATAAGCCAAGAATGCCACTGGTGGACACCTCACACAGGTTCTGATTCAGTACATTTAAGAGTGACAGTATGCAGGTAGTTTATCTTTTTACACATTTGTTCATATAATACAGGTTCCACACTTACCTTGACATTGCTGCTGTTACAAGTCATGTACTTTAGAGCTGTCTCTGTTTGATGCTATTCATACACAGTCATTACATGGGCAAGTAAAGTTTGTGGGCATTGGACGGCATCTCTTTTAATATTTGTATATGCTTAGATTGCTATGTGTATTCCTTCACTGATGAGTGTGCATGCTATCATTTGCATCTTAATTGCTGAGTGTGTGTGTCTGCAAACCTTTGAGTCTAAGCTGGTGAGTGTGTGTGCTATCCTTCGCTTCTTAGCCAGGGCAAGGACATATTGTACCCTCCTACATTTGCCGGCTATCAATGCAGCTGGATGTTCTCAATCAGAATCTTTGTCTATGGATGCTGGAGGTGTGGTCCAGCAATATGTGGCCTTGGACCTTTCTGTCCCTGTTGCAGCTGTTTCTTCAAGATGTTATTGTGCAATATGGCACAAACTATGAGAAGTTTGAGCAGGTGCCTGGGTCGTACTGCAGGGTACCCACTGGCATGTCTAGACAGCAGAATTGTGACTTTGCCATGCTAAACACATGCATTTTGATGTTTCTAGTTTGAGTGTGGGCATCAATGTATGCTTCTATGGTTGTGTGTGCATTTTTGATGGATGTTATGAGCCATACTTCCAGTGTATAACCATATCACCCAGTAGATGACCTTTTGGAACATCACCCCATCTAAACCTTGTGTAAACCTGGGAGATGTGCCATATGTCATGATAGCTTCCTGGGTTGCCTGCGCAGACATTGAGGATGATTCCTTTGCCATTACAGACAACCTGGCAGGTGACTGAGTGGAACCCCTTCCTGTTGATGGATGTTCTTCCCTGTTCACTAGGTGGTGCTTTAATTTCTATGTGAGTGCAGTCTATGGCCACCAAGACTTCAGAGAATTATGCTACAGAATAAAATTCCTGCATTGTTCTTGCTATCTCTTCTGGTGTGCACGGAAAATAAATGTACTCCCTTGCATATTCTAGCATAGCATTGAGACATTGCTGAAATATTCTGGAGGCTGAGGCCTGTGATACCCCTAGAATATCCCCTGTGGGTCTCTGGATTGTATCAGTTGCTAATATCCTTAATGCTACTCATACCTTAGTTTCTACTAGTATAGATTTTCCTTGCTTTCCCTGGGGTCTGATGTGGGGTGGCAGAGGTTGCAGAGTTCCTGTAGTTTTCCCTATTAACTCTGTATTGCTCCACTTTTTCACTGTTATGCAGTCCATAATATGTTACATGGGGTCTGAACACCCTTCTTCTCCTTGGATGAGGTCTATCAGGAGCATCAGCAGCATATATTTCAGCTTGTTGCACATACACAGCTCCTACACTGCTTTTTTCCTAAGTGTGATGGTGGCTGTCTATTGGAATAGGATTTGGTGATAATGGCAAAGGGCTGTACCATTTCAACATGGTTACTTTATAGCTTCCTGAATGGCTCTGTCATCCTGGATTGGTTCATTAGCATGTAATTCAACTGATTATGCTTCACTTGGCAGCTCTACAAGATGTGTAGAATTGTTAAATGAATACGAAATGGCACTCTAGCAGTGCAAAAATTAGCCTTTCATGAATATAGCCCATATTTTTGCTCTGTCCCTCAAAAAACTTTTTATCTTCTGGTAACTCAACAAAGACTGCATTCAGTCAGTAAAGGCAGGCATTATAGTTTTATATATTTTACTGTTCAGATAAAACACGTTGACAGAAAGCTTCTTGCTCTAGTTTTGAATCCCGAATTCTTGAGCTAGGAAGTTAAGAGATATGCTCTCTCCCTTTCTTTCACACACACACACACACACACACACACACACACACACACACACACACACACACACACACACACACACACACACACACACAAACACACATACACTTTACATTTTGTTTACTGTTTTCTACCTCCTCAAACATGGCTTTAACCTGCACTTAGTGAGGGGGTAAAGTAAAGCCAGAAGTCCTTAACTGCTGCTGCAATTACTTTTGCTGGTTGAGTTTATTTATTTATTTTTTTTGTTCACTTTTTTACGCTTGCTAAACAGCAAAGCCACATTGAGGAAGTGAAGAAATGATGGTGGCTGAGGGAGCTTTTTCAATATGTATTTTGTGGGAATTTAATATGCTGCAGACATGTATTTTACCAGATGATATCTGTACATGAATACCATGATGTACCTTATAATCGCATTCTAAAGTCTAGCAACAGCTACCAATGCAGCCTAATGATTACTGAATATGCTGCTAAATTTTATGAAGCAGTACTACTGTAAAAAGGCAATGCTAAGTCAGTAGCCAAATACCTACTGCTATTCTTCTCCTGGGTAGTGAAACCCAAAGAAATTTTCATGGACTAAGGTACCCCATGTATGTCCATGGTATTGCACCAGCTTTGACAGTGTTTTAAAGTAAAACAGTCAAGAACTTTAGTGTGGCACCCTCGAATGGAAGGCTTTGCAGAACTGTTTAATAAGAGATAGATAAAAAGACAAGACTATAAGAAATGGGATAGGTTATAATAAGACAGGACTGTAAGAAATGGGATAGGTTACTTCCCTGTCTCATTTTTCCTCTAAGAGAGGCACCTCAGGTTCAATAGAGTTTACCCCATTTGAGTTACTATATCTGAGACATTCCCAAGGCTTGCTGGATATAGCGAAGGAGACTGGAGAAGAGACGTCCATTTAAAAGACATGGAAGATAGGTTAAACACTATTATACCACTAGCTAAGAAATATGGAAAGTGCATAACAGATTCAGGAGGGTTCATGGCAAAATGACTGGACTCAAGATGTTTAAAGCAGGGGATAAAGTCTTGGCATTAGTCGCCTTTGTTGGGAATACATTCTCAGCATGAAGGCAAGGAGACTTTGAGGTGGTAAAGAAAATGACTGAGGTAAACTACAAAATAAGACAAGCTTGAAACAGAAGACCAAAGCAGATACATCATGCAAATGTGTTAAAACTATGGGAGTGGGAGGGGAGATGAAACTTTTGCAGTCAGCCTTCTAAATGAGACAGATACAAATAGTAAGATATCAGGTAATTCTATCACAGCTATTTAGACAAAAATTTGTTTAAAGACCAGAAACAAAAATTTATTTATTTTTTTGTTACTGAGAAACAGATGCTTTTTTCCTGAGCTACCTGATATAGCAAATTTAATGTAACATTCTATTGCAAGTATGTCAGGGGTGAAGGCAAAGCTAAAATGTATAGTGTACCAGTGTGTCAGAGAAAATAAATTAATTAATAAGTGAGACAGAGTGTCAGAGAAAATAAATAAATGAGGAAGTGAGAAAGATGCCTAAAATGGATGCTATTGAGGAATCCCAAGGTGAATGAAACAGTCCAGTTCTGCTTATCCTTACGTCGGGGGGTTCATAAGATTTTATAATGATTTTGGGAAACTGAATGAAATTTCTAATTATGTCACTTATCCAGTGCCCAGAGTAGAGAAATGCATAAAACAACTTGACAAAGCAATGTTTTTGACCACACTAGATTTGATGAAAGGCTTCTGGTACATCCCCCTTACTTCCTGTAGCCAAAGAGAAGACATTCTCCATTCCTTAATGTCTTTTTCATTTTATTGACTTACTTATTGAACCTCACTTTGCTCCTTTCCCTTCTCAAAGGCTCATGGATGAAGTTCTAATAACATCATGCCAGGCCTTCAGCTGCATATCCTGATGATGTAGTAATGTAGAGGAGACTGATACTCACGTTTAGCTGAAGTACAAGTTGTGCTCGACTCTTTAAGGCAGACAAGCCCTACTGTTAATGCTGCAAAAGTTAGCTTTGTATGACAGAAGCCAGATAATTAAGTTATGTGACTTGGAAAGGGGTAAGCAGATTCCAAACAGACAAGGCGGACACAGTTAAGAACTGCCTGATAACTACTAACAAAAGTAAAGTGGAAGCATTCCAAGGTCTAGCAGATCACTGAAAAAGTTTGCAACTATGACCTGATAGGCCTTATGAAAATATGGCCATTTAGGTAAGGTGGACAGTAAAAGCAGGTGAGGCTTTTAACCGAGTGAAAATGTTTTGTGTTCAGAACCAATCTTAGCCACCCTGATAGGCCTTTTATTGTACATACAGATGCATAAGTACAAGTAGGAACTGTTCTTTCTTGGGAAGTAGATCATGAAGAACACCCAGTCTGCTACCTCAACAGAAAACTAAATAGGAATGAGACAAGATACATTATCAGAGAGTGTGAGTGCTTTGCCATTAAATGGGTACTCACTTCATTTCAGTGCTACTTGTTGGTTCATAGGCTTACACTAGTAACTAAACATGCATCACTGCAGTGATTACAAAAACAGAAGAACATTAACAACAAACTAGACAGAAATTCCTAGAACTATGCAATAGAGTCAAAAAGATAATAAAACAGGACAAATTCCATTACTACCAGTCTGCCCTAGACTCCTCTCAGCACAGCCCCAAACAATTCTGGTCCTCCATAAACTCCATCCTCCACCCAGGTAAAGTCAGTACCCCTCCTCCTAACATCACTCACTCCTCAGAAAATATTGCTACCTCATTCAACAGACACTTCACACAAACCATACTATCATTAGCTAAACAACACAAACCCCCTCCCCTCCACCCCACACCTTCAACTAGTAATCTCCCCACCGCCTTCTCTTTTTCTCCTCTACCTACCTCCAACATAAAAAAAACTCTTAACTAAACTTAAGCCCACCAGATTAGCAGCAGACAACCTCCCAAGTGAATACCTACAAATCAGAGCTGATGCTCTGGCCTACCCAGTATCCATCTTGATTAACCGATCTCTGTCAGAAAGTTACGTTCCCACACTGTGGAAAGTATCATATATAATTCCCCTCCACAAAGGTGGACCCTCCACAGAACTAACCAATTGCCGCCCCATAGCTATTCTCTCTCCACTCTCCAAAATACTAGAGAGATGCATACACTCTCAAGTCTCAGACTACCTCCTTTCTAACAACCTCCTTTCCAATACTCAGCATGGGTTCTGAACAAACCATAGCAGCACCACTGCCTTACTCTCCTTTACTAACACTATCCTTCAGCATAAATAATGGTTATCTCTCCTCTGCTACTTTCCTAGACCTATCTAAAGCATTTGACATGGTCCCACACAAACAACTTATCTCTGTCCTCAATAACCTATCCTTCTCACAATCGATCACCAACTGGTTTCAGAGTTACCTGTCTGACCGCCAACAATCTGTTGTATGGCAGAATGACATATCTCCCCAACTACCTGTCTCCATAGGGGTTCCCCAAGGATCCATCCTTGGACCCCTACTCTTCTCTGTTTTCACCAATAATCTAGCCTCTGCCACCAAACATGGCACACTCATACAATATGCAGATGACTCAACTATCATCTGCTCAGCCCAGTCCCTACCCAAACTGCAAAAAGTCACACAGGAAGCCTTTTCCTCTGTTGAAACTTGGTTATCCGATGCCCAGTTAATACTCAACCCAAACAAAACTAAACTACTCATCTTCCAACCCACCAAACATACTCAAAACAACTCTCACTTTAACATCACAGCAAAAGACAACACCACTATATACCCAAGTGAACACACCAAATTGCTAGGAGTGGAAATAGACAATAAACTAAAATTTGACATTCACATATCCTTGACCATAAAAAAAGTCCACAATAAACTAGGAGCGCTATACAGAATTTAACAACTTCTCACCAAAGCAGCAAAGATTTCAATAGCAAATTCCCACCTTATCTCCACCTTACTTTATGCCTGCCCAATATATACCAACCTAAGGCAATGCGATTTAAACAAGCTAGAGACCTGCTACAACAAAATTGCCAAATTCGCCACAGGGGCATCCTACCGTAGTCACCACTGTCTCTCACTTGCTGAACTGGGCTGGCTTGAACTCCCTCACCTCCTTCAATGGTATCAACTCTCACTTGCCCACAAACTAGTAAATCGTACACTAAATGTCCCATCCCTCCAGAATCTACTCCAACCCTATTGCACCACCAAACCACTAAGATCTAGCAACAAGAATCACTTGCTGATCACTAAAGCCAATAACTCTACTGATGAAGCACTATTCTCTTGCACCATAGCCAAATTATGGAACTCCCTCCCACCCACAATTACCTCCATACCATCATGCACCCACTTCAAAACTTTACTAAAAGCGCACCTAAAAACATGCTGGCTATGCCCTTGCAACTCCCACTCTAATATCACCCTCCACATCCAACCACTACCTTTCTTTCCACTCCACTAACTACCTTGATTATAGCAAGCTCAGATGCTCATAAGCCAGTACTTATTATACAGCAGGAACTTCTTCTTGAAACATTTGTTAATGTCTGTTATGTACTTCACAGATAAAGATTCTAGTTGTATACTGATGTACTATGTTCGTCATCTGCAAATATGTTGTAAGTAATTGCTATGTAAATTGTTAATCGCTATGTAATCCAGTGTAACTACTGTCTGTTTATTTTAACTGTGGAGCTTTTATCCCCGGGCCTCCACTGAAAATGGACCTACGTCCAGTCGGACACTCCCGGTCAACAAATATAAATAAATAAATAAATAAATAAATAAATAAATAAAAACAGGCAGATGGGCTTTATTCATGCATGCCTTCACATTAATAGACGAGCAGAGGCCAGGAAACAACAAAATCAACACAGATAGGTTATCTAAGTACCATAACCCATTCTATCAAGGGTTATAATATGCTGGTGAGGGGAAGGGGAGGCAATGTGACATACTGGCTATTAAAAAAGGTATCAAAATGCTGTCTGATGTAATATTTACAATAAACTCATTGTGTAATATGTAGTTTGAACTGCTCCTTACACACCATACAATGTGACATGAAGGTAATAAGGCTAAGTATATTCCAAACCTTACTGTAAAGTATGAACTAGCAGTGAAGACTTTAAGAGACTTTTTAAGCTGAGGTTAAACACAAGAGCTGTGAGCCATGCTGGGAGAGAAATTTCCTTCTCATAGAAAAGGGATTATGTGACCAGGAGTATGGACTCCTGGAGAATATCAACCAGAAACCTGACCAGGGAAAACCTTGGAGCCCCAGGAAGCAGACTGTGATATGTTCAGATGGAGATGACAAACCTTACCTGTGGATTACCAGGATCATAACTGTGGATGAGTGCATTACAGGGAAGAACAAGAGACCTGTTGGTGAATAAATGTTAGATTTGCTTATGCTGGGGAACAGGAATAAGAGAATTTTAAGCCTTTTTTTGATTTCCTGAAGCAGAACTGGTTTTCATTTTCTATTAAACATCTCACTGTAAAAAAAAAAAATATATATATATATATATATATATGTATATTCCAACTAAAGTGTTGCCTCCATTATGCATTAAATACTATCTATGTCTATCTAATCTCTCTCTCTCTCTCTCTCTCTCTCTATATATATATATATATATATATATATATGCATACCAATACATAGAGAGAGAGAGATGGAGAGAGAATCATGAGAAATTACACATGACCCCCCCCCACCCCAGCTGCAAATAAACTAAAAAACTTCTCCAAAGCAGATTATCACCTCTTATGGGATGGTATAAATAGCTTCACTGCACATGCTCCCTCAGATGGAACTGGCAAATATGCTGAGTGCTACAACAGTGTTTTATACAAACACCACACCTGTATAACTGCATTGCCTCTGCTATACCTGATAGGACCAAAACAAGCTCCTCAAGGAAGTGCAAACCTGCCTGGTGGACAGCTGCTATTAACAGGCTTTACAATAAGAGGAAGACACTGCTGTCTAAGAGTAAGAGGGATTGAGCCCTAAAATGGAAGTACTCCATCTTCAGCATAATCAAGCAAATAAGACTTTTTGTGAAGTCCTGCAAAGCAAACTATGATTCCAGATTAACTTCCTCAAGTAAGGACAACAATAAGGCATTGTTTAGTTACATCTGTAACCTGAAAGGAAAGGCCCAGATTTGTGCAAAACTGGTAGTTAATGATACTGCATCTACTGAGTCTGTGGACATAGCAATTGGAAATGAACACTATTAAAGGAAGAACTGAAAGAACTACATCATTCTATATATAGTATGGCAAAAAGTAACTGAAACACTAGACAGTAATGACTGTAGCAAATTATAATCAGGAAACAATTGTATAGAAAGTCAATTACATGTCAATAATAGACACCCTTGTAAATACTTAATTTTTGTTTTAATGTTGATATCTGTTTACTGCTTTTAGCTAACCTGTTTAAATAATTTGTCAATACTTCACTGTCGTAAATAACTTGTATACATTTTTCTTTTTGAAAATTAATAAAAAATATTTTCAAATAAATAAAGAGCAGGTTGTAAATGTACTCTCTAAGGCCAAAAACACAGCATCAGTGGGATGTGATAACATTCCAGGCTGCATTCAACATTGGCTCCAACAAGAATTAGCACCATAATTGGGTACTCATTTTAGTCATAGTCTAAGCAGCAGCTTCATCCCAGCTGAATGGAAAATGGCCACCGTTATTCCCTTGTACAAAGGTGGTGCTTCCACTGACCCTGGGAACTAAAAACGTATTAGCCTGACTAGCCTTATTTGCAAGGCCATGGAGTGAATCATCATGGACCTTATCAACAAAGATAAAGGTAATCTCCAAACAGTTGACCCTACTCAGTTTGGGTTTGTCAAAGGGAGATCATGCCTTTTAAACCTGGTGGACTTCTTTAAGGCAGTCACCAAGGCCCTGGATGAAGGGAAATCTGTGCATACAGCCTCCCTAGACTTAGCCAAGGCTTTTGACACTATCCCCCACTCAGGCATCATTGACAAACTCACCCAGCTAGGTATCAACCCTTATATCATTAGATGGGTCACTAACTGGCTCACTGATAGAACACATATAGTCAAAATAGGGGAATCCACCTCCAACAACAAACCTGTAACCAGTGGTGTTCCATGGGGATCAGTCCTGGGACCTCTACTGTTTGGAATCTATTTCTCCAAAGTACAAGCAAAAACTAAAGGTCTATGCCTGACAAAGTTTGCTGATGACTGTAAACGGGGAGCATTCACAGAATCCCCACATGATGTTAACATCTTACAAAAGGGTTTTACACAAACAAATCATTTGTGCCAAAGTCATGGCCTTAAACTCAATGTAAAAAATATATTATCATCCCTTTCAGTAAGAGTGATGCTCCTGCTAGCTACCACATCAATAGCAGCACTCTTAAGTACACACTCAGTGGTGAAAGACCTGGGCACACAGGGTGATAGTAACCTTGCCTTTGATCACCATGTCTCCACAGTGGTAAGAAGGGCATTCTATATTACTCATCTCATAAGTAAAGACATTGCCTCCAGAAAAAAATGAAGTTATAATCTTCATGTACTCTTCCCTCATCAGGCAAATAATTGTGTACAACTCCCCTTTTTGTATGTACCTTTACAAGCACCTGCAGAAATTGGAGAGACCACAAAGGTTCCTCACAAGGAAAATTCAAGGTCTTTAGCATCTGTCCTATATGGATCATCTGAAATCACTATCACCTTATCCTGTTTCATACAGACCACTCAGGAGTGATCTCTGCCTTGCATATAAGGAAATCTCTTACCCTGCTTTATTGGAAATGCTGCATATCTGCAAGCCAAATGGTACACGGGTTACTCATTCTAAAGACCTTAGCCTGGTAAGTGACATGAATAAAACCTGCTGGAGGCCCAGATTTGTCTCCCAGAGGTTACCACACCTTTGGAACAAACTCCCACTTCATGTCAAACATTACACCTCATTGGCTCTCTTCAAACACAGTCTGGATGATTGGATGGGTAACCGTAAATTCACTCTGGGGGTTCCACCTGTGTCTCTCTTGGACAGGGGCAATAGGTGCTGATCATGGAAATAAGGATAGAACTTGACTAGGCTTGTAAGGGCCCTAGGGCCATTAGCCAAATCACTTCTTATGATCCTATGTGTACTGTGCCTTTTAGTGTAAGGTAAATAGTTGATATGTGGAAACACTCACAGAATACTCAGGAAGCAGTTGTATTATTTGCTAAATTGCCATTTACTATGGTATTTATGGAAGAAGCCTGAATGCAAAAGAGGATCAGCAAAGAGGTAAGCAAGACACCCTGGGTCTTTCATAAAGGTGTACTTGGGGGAGTTGCTTACAGTTCCTATTGGAAATCTAGGCCCAGGAGAGGTGTGCAGCCTTAGACATTAATTTTAAGTTCAGGCCCTTGCTGGTAGGGCTAAATAGACTGTGTATATGTTATAGAAAAAAAAAAAAAAACGCTATCAGGTACTGTTTTTGTTTATTTTAAAAGCCTGGTGAGCTGGTGCTTCAATCCCACCATATAGATGTACAAATGGATTGTGTTTTGTTTTGTTTCATTTTATTTTGCTGGTCCAGATGCTTCTATGAACTTTACAATGGTGGCAGATGAATGGGCAGTCAGCCAAGGACTTGACAAATACTTTTCCTTACGGTATGACTACTACAAATTGCATGACATTTTGGGCTATTAATTCCCTATGAAGCTATTGCAGTTGTTTCCCTGAGGTGTTTTCACTGCTAGTTTTGTGACCGGCCAAGAAGATTTATTTAATGCTGTTTTCTGGTAATTTCCATGGTAACCACAGGCATGGAGAACTCACTGAAATTGCTTGTTCATAGGCTCATAGGTATGTACTAGGCTAATGGCCCTGGAGCCTTTACAAGCCTAGCCCAAAAAAATTTGTTCAGGCACCGTGCCACCCAATGTTAGTTCACAGTGCCCCTATCCAGTAGGGCAACTGGAGTGATCCCTGGAGTGAACTTTCTGTTACCTATCCACTCGTCAAGATTTCTGTTGAAGAGGGCCAGTGAAGTTCTCTGCTTGACATGAATGGGAAGCTTATTCCAGAGTATGGGCAGTCTTTGGGAGATGAACCTGTCCCTCCAGCATGCTCTGTTAATTGTGGTAATGAGGTTGTGATCTCTGGACCGTGTGGCATGGGGGGATTGGGATTTCTTTAGGTGTAGCATTTCAAATAGGGCTGGGTTGGGCATGGCTTTGTAAGTCAAGCAGAGATCACCTCTAAGTAGGCAATAAGAGACTGAGAACAGCTGACGTTTTTTGAGTCTGTCCATCTAGGACATGTGTTTAAGGCTTAGGATCCTTTTTGTGAGGTACCTTTGTGGTCTTTCCAGCTGTTGAAGGTGTCTTGTCAGGTACATGCCAAATGGGGCATTATATTCGATGACCGGTCTAATGAGGGATGAGTAGAGAGAGATGATGATCTCTTTCTTCCTGTATGCAAAACCTTTGGTTATAAGATGTGCCACATAAAAGGACTTTCTGACCACAGTGGCAATCTGGTGATCGAAGGTGAGGTGTCTGTCGACCTGGGTGCCCAGATCTCTTATGGCCCCTTCAGTGGTCAGTGAGCTCCCATCAGCATGGTAATTCATGGGAACTGAGTTTTTTCCAAAGGGGATGATAACACATTTTTTGGCGTTAAGCTTCAGGCCATGGTTCCGACACCAGTCATTGGTCTCAGAGATGCCCTTTTGTAGGAAGTCTACATCACTTGGGGAGTTGATAATGACTCCTAGCTTGCAGTCATCAGTGAACTTGGTCAACCAGAGTCCTTCTGTATTGGTCTGGACTTCTGAGAAGTAGATGCCAAACAGGAGAGGGCCCAGGACAGAGCCTTGTGGGACTCCACTCATGACTGGTCAACAGTCTGATTTTGAATCCACAACTTTCACTCTGTGGGCCCTGTCTGTGAGCCAGTTTGCACCCCACCTAGTGATGTTCATAGGTTCATAGGTAGGTACTAAGCTATTGGCCCTGGGGCCTATATAAGCCTAGCCAAAAAGGTTCTCTGGCTTTTGCCACCCAAGAAAATAATTTTCCTGTGGCCCTGTTGAGCACATGCCTAGTTGATGCCTAGTTTGGTGAGTTTATCAATGATACCTGAGTGGGGAATGGTATCAAAGGCTTTGGCCAGGTTGAGGTAGGCTGTATGCACTGCTTTACCCTCATCCATATCCTTGGTGACTGCTTCAAAGAAGTCAACCAGGTTCAGCAGGCAGGATCTCCCCTTGACAAAGCCAAACTGCATGGGGTCAAGAGTTTGGAGTTTGCCTATATCTTAGTTTAGCAGGTCCATGATGATGTGCTCCATAGCTTAGCATACCAGACTAATCAGGCTAATGGAGTGATAGTTCCCAGGGTCTGTAGTTGCTCCCCCTTTATGAACCGGGATGACTGCAGCAGTGTGCCATTTTTTGGGGACATAGCCTGAGGTAAGGCTGTGATTGAACAGGGCACACAGATGTGGCAGCAGTTCATTTTGTAGCTCATGTAGGATACAGCCAGGGATATTATCAGGTCCCAAGAACGTTGTATTCTTGGCTTTTGACAATGCAGCTTTTACCTGTGCCACAGAAATGGTGGGTATCAGCCTTTCTTCTGGTATTATGATAGGGCCCTTGACTTAAAGTTGGCACTGACTCTGTCAGCCAGTATGGTGGCTATATATCTGTTGGCTCAGTATAGGAAGTGCCATTGCGCAATAACTCAGAGCAAATTGGGATATTGCCTTTGAGTTTTTTGATACAGCTATAGAAGGCTTTGTGGTTGTTTTTGGTGTCAGTTGCAATTCTGCCTTCACATCTGGCTTTAGAGGATCTGACGAAGGTTCTCAGCTTTTTGTTGAGACTGATAAGGGAGATTATCCAGTCTTATGACTTCATTTTTTTCTGCAACAGTTTCTTCCTTCTGTTGTATAGTTTATTGATGGCTGGGGACCACCATACTGGCTTCCTTTTTTGGAGGAGAGCATCTTAGTTTAATTTGGTATGGCAAGGTCCATGCATTTGTGTACATGTTCGTACAGTGCATTGGTGTATGATTCGGCAGTCATACAGCTATTTTCTATTGGCATAGGTGCCGAGAAGTTTGCCACCCTGTTGAGCTTGAAACAGAAAAAGTGTGTGCTAATATAGCAACAAGCAGTTGTAATGGCAAACATAGGCACTTACCCCAGAAGTGTGTTTACCATGAAAAAAACTAAGAAAGGATGATGACTTGGAGTTGCACATTCTGATATTTGAATATTACACTATCCTAGAGAACTAGGACTAAGCAGAAAGAGCAAAAATCTTGTCATTCCGACTGATGGTGGAGACTCAAAACATGGAGAGGGCTAATTACACAGTCTGTGGTAATCTAAAATAAGAACTTTTGGCTAGGGCTAGGATAATTCCTGAAGTACAAGCCAAAACATTTAATAACTGGACTTTAATGTTGTCAGGAGAGCAGAGATGCATAATTTAAAGTATATTATAAAGCAGTGGTTTGAACCTGATAGTCATAGCAAATTGAAAATACCAGATATCTGAGCAGTAGACAGGTTTAACGGAGCTTTGCCTGGTAATATAAGTGAATGGACATTGAAAAGTTATCCCAAGAACTCTGATAAACTAGCAACTTTAACAGAATACTTAATAACGCCATGTTTAAAATTAATCTGGCTCCTTCTAAGTCTAAAACAGCAGTAAAAATATATTTTCTTCTGTGAAACAAAAAGCAGCAAGTACAGTGCTGATTCATTTTAAATGTGTGAAGGGGTGGTATTGCCACATCACGTACTTCTGAGCAGAACTGTAGCTGGCTCAGCCAAACCAGCTACCAGTACTGGTACCATGAACTAGCAACCCTCCTCCTAAGCTCTTCAACTGTTCAAATGAAGACAAAAAAAAAGGACTTGTGCTGCAGGATGGGAAAAATTCATTCCCCTGACCCTCCTTCTTTTCACTATTTTAGTGAAAGAAAGAAAAAAAAAGAACATCTTTTCTTTTTAAACTGCAAAATGGTAAGCAGTTAGTACAGTTTAGACCACACATAGAGCACTACAGTGCTCAGGTTTGACCTCAAATGCAATAGTGGCTTTTAAAAGTTGGTATGCACTAAAGAGCCCTAGCTCTTTGCCTCACCCTAACTACACTACTGTTTCTGTGCTATTAATACTGAAGAGAATGTAGACAGTATAAATGTGATAACTGAAATGCACGCTATAAATTAAGTTGTGCCTATGGAATGTGACAAGACTGCAACTAGTATAGCTGAGTCATTAGTATGTAATTGTGTTACAGCTAAGCTTGTGAAGTGCATTGTATTGTTTTGCATTTCTAGTCTTGATAAACTCTAGAAGCATTATTATCTTTATCATGGATCCCTTGATATGTAAACATGAGATCAGTAACAACTAAGAAGTAAAGGTAATATGCATTCATGCTGCTAGAAAAGAATATTCCCTCTACTGTGCCTGTAACCCATGATTTTATTCTGTGACTATGGGGGAGGAGAGATAATCCATAGACACAGTGTAGCAGACTGATCCACTGAACAAGAAAGAGGCAGAGCAATCATATGATATACCCGTTCAGTATAAGAATGGGGAAGGTGAACAGAACAGTAACAATTATATCCCCAGGTTCAAAACCAGGAGATGGGAAGAAGCAAAGAAGATAAAAAAGGGGGATAGAATTTGGTTATTTTTTTAAAGAAGAAACATCTTTATTAATTACCACATATGACATAGGCAACCTTACATTTATATAAATGAAAACAAACCATCTTGATACAATTCTATTTGCAAACATTCTACATTACAAACATGTTGACACAATTGTAGTTGCAAACATTGTACATTATACATCACTTATAAATGTTATAAATATTTGACTGACAGTCATTGCCAGTCAGACATTACATAGCTCATTCAAATCCTGCCTTCTGTTAAACCTTGTTCCTTCTCTGCATGTATTGTTCCCATAATTCCCATTTTTTCCTGTGTAATTTGCTCCTATCCTTTTCTAAAGATCCCAAGTCCAGTTGTTTTATCTTTGTTTCTATATTTGCTACTTCTAGTAAAGTGGGTTTAGTATTTGATTTCCATTTTCTACTAACTGTTTTGTTTGACAGCCACCATAATTAGACTCATCAAGGCCTTACTATGTCTAGGCAATGCCAATTCTGTAATATAACTCAAAAAATCATTTCCTTAGTTAATTCAATTTGCTCACCCAGTATCTCTGAAAAAGCAGTCTGCAGGGGATCTTTAATGTCTGCCAACTCATTACATCCTCCAGAATATATGTTCCCAGTTACCACTTTCTTCCTCATCACACTTCCAATATTTGCTGTCTACCTGAGGAAAAAGTTTGAAGTCTGCTTGGGGTATAAAAATACCTATGTAAACATTTCCAAGCAAAGATCCTAAATCTTCTAAACTCTGTTGCATATTTGGGAGACATACATATACCCCCATTGTTTATTTGTGAATTGCTTATCCAATCTCTCTTCCAAATCATCTCTAACCTCCTCTAATTGATTCTTATACATTATGCAATATTTTATATGCTCTACTAGTTATTCCATTTTTAACAGCTGCTTTTGTTTTAGATTCTATTAAAAACTCTATCAGTGCTGGGTACAAAGATGGCAGTGATTCTGTAAGCACTGCTATTGCTGGCTCTCTGATTTTGCATGGAAAAAAAAACCTCTTTTCAGTTAAAACAGAGGAACAGAATCAACAAAAGAATATGAAAAATTCACCTAACAGACACTAAAGCAACAAAAAAATCCAAAAAGAAGAAGAGGAAAATACAAAATCCAGAAGAATTAACTAAGATTTAAAGTAAGGCTGATGACATCTGGTACTGAAGCCCTGCTGAGTCACTGAACTACTGCATTCTGCCTAAATACAAAATGCCAAGGGAAGAAAACATCATGGAAACCTCTACAACAAAAACTAAATACTCAGTATTGGTTTTACCTGAAAAAGATATAAAACCTAAAAGACAGAAAACTGCAAAACCACCAGATATTTCAAAAGCTCAGAATAAAAATAAATCTGCAGCCAGCCAATCTAAAAGACATAAAAGAATCATTACTACCTATACACCAAGCAATTCAAGATCTTTCCTTACAATTTAAAACATTCAGAGAATTCTTCAACCAAATCTTGACCAGAATGGAAAAACAGAAGCTAAAATCCTGGAAAATGAAATAAAAATAGACACTGTACAACAAAAAAACTGATTCCAATCAAAAAGAAATTCAAGCCATGCAAGCTAAACTAACAGACCTTGAAGCATGTTCTAGGAGAAATAATCTAATTATCAGAGGAATCCCTGAAACTATTACACACAATAACCTGACAATAACCATCAAGCAAATACTACAATTGCTACTGCAGGATTCTGGAGACTCACAACAAATAATTATAGAAACAGCTCACTGTACTTTAAGAGAATCTCAAACAACAAACAAACCCAGACCTGTATACATCAAACTTTTAAACTACTGAGATGTATCAAATATTGTATTTACTGCAAAAAAGAAAGGTTTTGTTACCTGTAAAAAAAAATTTAATTTTCTTTGCACAGGACCTTCTCATCCAAATAAGACAAGCAAGGCAGCAACTCTCACCATTCTGCAAATACCTAATAGAGAAAAAAATAAAATTCCAAATGAAATATCCAAACTCACTCCTTTTCCAAGTTCTGGATGTAAAATACAAGGTTGATAATCCAAAGGAGGCTAAAACAACCTTCCAAACAATTTTCAAAGAAATTCCCTGAATCAAAATGAAGAATAATTATCGGTAAAATGAGCTCTGGATGCTTTTCTGACCACCTGGGAGTCACTTTAGTCCAGGATCTTCCAATTTAAGCTGGCTCCTGCTTTTCTAGGCCTCTAAAATGCCACGGCCGACCATGAGGTGAGTAGGGAACTTAAAATACTGCAGTAGGAACTGAAAATATGGTATTTGTTTGCTGTGTGGACCAATTTAAAGGTTACCACCTCCTAGGACTCCACAGTGAATTGTCATCCCCCTACGAAGTAACCCGAGGCCATAAATGTTGAGAAAAAACAAGGTCTGACAAAAAACTTTAATATGAAGAAATGAAGCTTTGGAGGTCCGGAGAAGCAGGATTTCAACAGGATTATAATAGTTAGAATGTTCAATCATGATTCCCAGCTTTTCTGAACACCATAAGGTACTGAACCAAAAATCAGTTTAAATAAGTTTATTCTGTAATACTTGCAGAATACCTTAAATCTAACAGCCTTTTGCTGCTTGGGAAGAAAGACTGCAAAGTAATATTTGACACTGGCTTGGAAGCTTGAAAAGTAACTTACTAACCATAAACTAATATATATATATATATATATATATATATATATATATATATATATATATATATATATATATAAAAAAATATATATATATATATATATATATATATATATATATATATATATATATATATACATTCAAAACAGCGAGACCAAATGATTGAAAATGCAAAACATCTAAAACTCATAACATCAAATCTCAAAACATTGAAAACTACAAAGCAACTATAAATAACATCCCACACACTTTTTACTATGTTTATGCAGGGGGCAAGCCCCCCTGCACCCCCTAGGAGGGGGCCCCCCCCACACCCCCCATAAATTAAATATACCAACTCCGAGGTCGCACTACAGTGGGATTAGGAAATTAACTTTTTCCCCCACTGTAGTGTGACTTTGGAGTTGGTATATTTAATTTATGGGGTGTGGGCGCTGAGCCCCCTACATGGGGGGTGCAGGTGGGCTTGCCCCCCTGCATAAACATAGTAAAACCTCTGTGGGATGTTATTTATAGTTGCTTTGTAGCTTTCAATGTTTTGAGATTCGATGTTATCAGTTTTAGATGTTTTGGGTTTTAGATGTTGTGGTTTAGATGTTATGAATTTAGTTGTTATGGGTTTTCGATGTTTTCAAGTGGAACTATATATATATATATATATATATATATATATATATATATATATATATATTTTTTTTTACATACTTTGCTGTACCTGAATTAGCAATACTTTACAAATATCAGAGAAAGAGTTTTAAATTGTGCATATCATATTCTAGGCTTTATTGCTGAGAAACCTCCCAGATAACATAACTTTAGAAGTGTTGTTTTATTTCTCTCTTTCTTACAGTGATAAAAGAAGTTTGCTCAGGAGGCTGCTCTGTTAAATCTCATTGTGCTGTAGACAGTGTAAAAATCAGGGAGAGAGGTTAACTAACAATCTGTTAATGGGTACCTTTGAAAAGGCAAAAGTTGCTGAAACCATACCTGTCAGGCTGCTGGACAAGCCCTATACTATAAAGTTTCAAATTACCAGCTGGAGCACTAATTTAACCTCTCAATAGTCTTATGTTAATTTTATATATAACAGCAAGTGTGTACTGTTCAAATAGTAGTCCTGGATATGTGCTAATAATGAAAATAAAAGTAATGTAAACTGTTTCTAGCATTAAGTGTGTTAAACATTTAATAACAAATGTATCTCTGGGTAATAAATATGTTGATTGTGTTCAATACTGCGAAACATCTGACGAACTAAAGGAAATCAGATATTGAGTCATAGCAAAGAGTTTGTTAGAAGACTATTAGGATATGGTATTAACTTAATAACGTGTTAAAATCCCAAAGTATTAAATTTGATTCCCTTAACCTTCTGCTTATGCTCAAAAAATACTAGATAATTAAAAAGAGGTTTAAAAGTTGTATTGTTTATAAGTGTATTAATAGACAGTTCTTGTATAATTGTATTCACGAGTATCTTGCAGACGAAGAGATAAGAAATAATATTTAGAAGTGCTGTTTTTAGAACTATTATGTTAGGCTTTCTCTACATTGTTATTATTGACTGTAAGGGGAACCATACGGAAATTACAATGGATAAAGAATACTCCCTTACACATACAATTGGAAAATATTATTCTTACACTACGTCATTCCTTCCCCTCACTCTTCTTTGTCCAGGGAAGTAATGATCAGGCATTGGGCTGGGAGGGGAATAGGCAGGTGCCATAATCAAACACATGAAAAATGAGCTTACCTGAATAACCATACACACGCTATCCATAAATGTTTTATGACATCAATGACACTACTGAGATTAATGTGGGAACTAGAATCATGGAATGTTAAAGGCCTACAATTGAAAAACAAAATAAATCTGTTCTTGCATCTTACATTTAAAACCAAAGCCAAAATAATATTAATTCAAGAATCTCATCTTACAAATAAACAATGAGCAAACAGAAAATAAAAAATGGATAAGACAAATCACAGCTTCAGAGGGAAAAACAAATAGCGCAGGAGTTGCTATAATAATCAAGCATGATTGTCAAGGCAACATAATTAAAACTGATACTGATAAAGAGGAAAGATGATGTTATATAGTTTACACCAACCCTGCCATTCCAAAACCAGTATTAGTGCTAAATATCAATGCTCCATGCAACAACCAACAGCACTTTATCATGTCACTATACGCTTTATTAACAAAATTTAATAACTTTATAATTATTGGGGGTGACTGGAATTCCTATCAAAATCCAGATAAAGATAGATCTAACCCATAAAAAATATATAATAAATAGGCCACAGTAGCAATTAAGGAACTGAAACAAGATTTTAAACTATTTCATCATCTTCTTTCAGCTGTTCCCATTAGGGGTCACCACAGCAGATCATCTGTTTTCATTTCTTCCTGTCCTCTGCATCTTGCTCTGTCACACCAACCACCTGCATGTCCTCTCTCACCACATCCATAAACCTTATCTTAGGCCTTCTTCTTTTCCTGTTACCTGGTAGCTTCATCCTTACCATCTTTTTCCCAATATACTCAGCATCCCTCCTCAGCACATGTCCAAACCAATGTAATCTTGCCTCTCTGGCTTTGTCTCCAAACCTTTCAACCTGGGCTGACCCTCTAATATACTTATTCCTGATCCTGTCCACCATCATCACACCCAGTGCAAATCTTAACATCTTTAACTCTGCCAAATCCAGCTCTAACTCCTGCTTTTTTGTCATTGCTACTGTCTCCAACCCATATAACATAGCTGGTCTCACTACCCTGTTGTAGACCTTCCCTTTCACTCTTACTGGTACTCGTCTGTCACAAATCACTCCTGACACTCTTCTCCACCCACTCCATCTTGCCTGTACTCTCTTCTTCAACTCTCTTCTACACTCACCATTACTCTGAACTATTGATCCCAAGTATTTAAACTCATCCACCTTCGCCACCTCTACTCCTTGCATCCTCACCATTCCTCTATGCTCCCTCTCATTCACACACATATATTCTGTCTTAGTCCTCCTGACCTTCATTCCGCTTCTCTCTAGAGCATATCTCCATCTCTCCAGGGTCTCCTCCACCTGTTCCCTACTCTTATTACGGATCACAATGTCATCTGCAAACATCATAGTCCACAAGGACTCCTGTCTGATCTCTTCTGTCAACCTGTCCATCACCATTGCAAATAAGAAAGGGCTCAGAGCTGATCCTTGATGTAATCCAACCTCCACCTTAAACGCATCCGTCATTCCCACTGCAGACCTCACCACTGTCACATTACCCTCGTACATATCCTGTACCACTCTTACATACTTCTCTGACACAACCGACTTCGTCATACAATACCACAACTCCTCTCTAGGCACCCTGTCATATGCTTTCTCTAAGTCTGCAAAAACACAATGCAACTCCTTCTGACCTCTGTACTTCTCCATCAACACTCTCAGAGCAAACATTGCATCTGTAGTGCTCTTTCCCAGCATGAAACCATACTGCTGATCACTAATCATCACGTCCTTTCTTAACCTAGCTTCCACTACTCTTTTCCATAACTTCATGCTGTGACTGATCAATTTAATCCCTTTGTAGTTACTGCAGCTCTGCACATCACCCTTATTCTTAAAAGTCAGTAGCAAAACACTTTTTATCCATTCCTCAGGCATCCTCTCACTTTCCAAGATTTCATTAAACAATCTGGTTAAAAACTCCACTGCCATTTCACCTAAACACCTCCATGCTTCCACAGGTATATCATCTGGACCAACAGCCTTTCCATTCTTCATCCTATTCATAGCTGTCCTTACTTCCTCCATGCTAATCCACTGCACTTCCTGATTCACTATCCCCACATCATCCAACCTTCTCTCCCTCTCATTTTCTTCATTCATCAACACCTCAAAGTACTCTTTCCATCTGCTCAACACACTCTCCTCACTTGTGAGTATGTTTCCCTCATTATCCTTTATCACCTTTACCTGCTGCACATCTTTCCTAGCTCAGTCCCTTCTGTCTAGCCAATTGGTATAGGTCCTTTTATCCCTCCTTAGGTCCAACCTTTCATACAACTCTTCATATGCCTTATCCTTAGCCTTTTCCACCTCTCTCTTTGCCATGCACCTCATCTCCTTATACTCCTATCTACTTTCTTCATCTCTCTGACAATCCCGCTTCTTCTTTGACAACCTCTTTCTCTGTATACTCTCCTGTACTTCCTCATTCCACCACCATGTCTCCTTGTCGTCCTTCCTCTGTCCAGATGTCATACTAAGCACCTTTCTAGCCATCTCGCTTACTAGCTCTGCTGTAGTTACCCAGCTATTTGGTAACTCTTCACTGCCACCCAGTGCCTGTCTTAATTCATCCCTGTACTCCACCTCACAATTACCCTTTTTCAATTTCTACCATTTGATCATTGGTGCTGCCCTCACACTCCCCCTCCTCTTCTTGATCACCAACGTCATCCTATAAACCACCATCCTATGCTGCCTAACTACACTTTCCCTGGTCACCACTTTACAGTCTCCAATCTCCTTGAAACTGGCCCTCCTACATAAGATATAATCCACCTGTGTGCATCTTCCTCCACTCTTGTATCTCACCCTATGCTCCTCCCTATTGCTAAAATATGTATTCACCACAGCCATGTCCATCCTTTTCACAAAATCCACTACCATCTGAACTTCTGCATTCCTTTGTTTAACACCATACCTACCCATCACTTCCTCATCCCCTCTGTTCCCTTCATCAACATGCCCAACGAAATCTGCTCCAATCACCACTCTTTCACCCTTGGGTACAGTCATCACCACTTCATCCAACTCACTCCAAAATTATTCAAATGCCATCCAGGGCCTTAGCGAGACTAACTACTCTACACAAATCCATACCCATTATAATAGAAATTTACCACCAGAACAAATCATATGTAAATAACCAGGCAATAATACACCTATTTGAATAACTTTGTACTTAGATTTATGGAGCCCAATCTTTATCATTTTCAGAAATGGACAGGGAAGCTTTCATTCCAGATATAGTTTTCTAGCAACTAGATGCTAACCAACAAAATAACCTAGCAAACCCAATATCAATAAGTGAAATCATTGACACAATTAAAAATCTAAAAACAAATAAAGCTCCAGGTCCAGATGGCCTCGCAGCAGAATTTTACAAGTGCTTCACACCCACTAGTTGCTAAAATATTACAATAGGTACTAAACTACATAATAAACAACAAAATAAATTATTTAGACTTTAATGCCTCAAAAACATTCTTATTTTGAAAAAACAATCAGATCTTAAAGACCCTAGTAGCTGCTGACCAATTTCATTACTAAATATAGATGCTAAGATTCTCACTTCAATAATAGCAAATAGACTAAAGAACATTATAACCAACATTATTCCTCCTGAACAATCAGGTTTTACTGCATTCAGACAGACTTGTGATAACACCTTAACTCTTAGAGCCATGATAACATTTGCAAGCATTAAGAAAACTCCCATATACACAATGGAGGTTGATGCTCATAAAGCATTTGATAAAGTGAATATCACTTTTTTCCTTCAACTTTTACCTTACTTTGGGTTCCCTAACAAATTTATTCAAATAATTAAAATACTGTATGAAAACCTTTATACTAACTAACCTATACATAAACAGAATTCTATCAAACAGAATAAAGATTAAAAATGGGATGAGACAAGGATGCCCTTTATCCCCCTTCTTATTCAATCTCTACCTTGAACCACTGTTCCTGTACATTAAACAGAAAATATATCATAACACACCATCTCTCTTCAATTCTAAAATCTTTTACACAACTTTTGCCGGTGATTTAAAGATTTACTTCATCACCCCTAGCTCTGACATACCCAAATTACTAAAAGCAATTGAATATTTCTCAAGTATATCTAATTATAAACTTAACTTAAAAAAACAATATTTTTCCGTTAAGTCCTCCCAAACTATTATTGTTATTCTCATTTTTAGACACAATTAAAATAAAAGACTCAACCAAATGTCTCAGGATTACATTTTTTCCAAAACAAAAAAGACTTTTAACAAAATAATATACTGTGCAAATGGAATATGATAATGCTAGACTGCAACAGATGGAACAATCTCAAAATACCATTCCTATCCAAGGTCTCGATAATCAAAATGAATATTCTTCCCAAAGTTATTTATACATTTATAACCACACAAGTGGCAATACATAACAGATTCTTCAAACAAATGCACACGTTACTGGCCAAGTTTATTTGGGAGCCTAAAAAAACAAGAATATCATACCAAAAACTATCTCTACCAAAACTAAAAAGGGGTTTAAATTTACCAGATGTTAAACTATACTATACCATTATCAATAGTAGCAGAATACTAAAGATAGCAGAATATGCTCCTTCAACCAACAAATGGTCTACAATTTGGCTGAAAATATATCATAGTAATATCAAATCTCTAGAAATTAATCCTAGAGATCATCCTTTTCTAACCAAAAAAGATATAACAGCTTATAAGATCATTGACCCTCTAAAACACTTCATTATCATACTTCAAAAGTTTTTCATTTCCCTTGATCTTGGGCCAGCAATGGACATATTTCAACCAATCCATAATAACCCAAACTTAAAAATTAACAACTCAATGATAAATCTCAACAACTACCCTCTATTAAAAGACTTGAGAATTCGAGATTTCTACCCTTACCGCAACTATACAATTACAGATCTGAAAGCTCAACTTAATCTACCAAAACTATACACAATTATCTTGAGACAAATTAGAGAAGTATGTTCCAAGCACCTTTAAAACACCAAATTAAACAAGGTGGATATAAACAATTGTGAAACTCTATGGAAGCCAGTGCTATCCAGGAAAAAATTATATCCAACATGTAGAAATTAATAGCCAAGATTAAATTCCAAGACAATATACTTATCTCTAATTATTGGTTTAAAAGTAACTCATCAATAACTGAACAACAATTAAACAGAGCTTTGACCTTAACACATAAAGCATTACCACTGAAAAAGTTAACTTGCATACAACTCATGATAAACAACAATGCATATCTTACCCCCTCAGTTTTATACAAATTTAACTCTTCTAATTCACCAAACTGTCCATATTGTAGATCACAGGAAGCACATCTAACTCATATGTTTTGGAGCGCTAATGTATATTTAAACTATGGAACTCATTAAAAATCCAACTTCAAAAACAAGGCTATGAAAAAGCAACTCTTACATGGGAATATACACTACTTCACATCCCCCCCCAGGAATATCCCATATCAAGTGACTATACATATCACATTATTCCTTTTAATGAAATTATACATGGCATCCAAATGGGGGGACAGACTGAATATCAATTGGGACAAATTCAAAAAGAGGGCAAACACATGCTAGCTCATAAATGAGTAATTGATGCGAAAAATAACAGTGTTAAAAAACTAAAAACATGGGAACAGATATTTAACATACTGCTAGATGAATCCACCCGCATTATCATAAAGACACAGGCATTTATGCACAAAGATATACCTTTAACACACATACAGATAGGTAATGACAAGATTTCAGCACAACAAGATAAGTTTGATAAATGGATGTAATAAAATAATTGATGGCACTTTTGTATAGATGTAAATATTGATGTTTCATATTAGTGTATAGATACTGCCCACCAATAATTTTGTACCCAGTGTCTTAGTACATTGTTGTTATTGTTCTGTCTTTATTTGTTTTGTACATTGAAAAATTCAAAATAAACATTTTTTTAGGGAAAAAAAACTATCAGTGCTGGTATTTCCATTTATGACCCCCCCCCCATTTCTTTCTCTTTGTCCCTACTCTCATATCAGTCCTTGATAGGGAAGGCAATCTCTAACTTGCAGTCCAAATACATTTTTGGCATTTTCCCATTCTATTACTTTTCCTTGTCTAGTTATTTGTTCCCAATACTTTGGTTCCTTTACCACTTTTCTCCAATAAATTCCAGCCCCTCTTACTTATTGTCTGTATCCATAATTGCAGTCATCCTTATCTGGAGAATCTTCTTTCTCCATTCCCATGTTGGCTTAGTTCTTAGAATACTTTCGGCTACTTTATAAATATAATATTCTGTATAATTATTGTTATTCTCCTTAAATGTCTGCATCCAAAATCTCAGTCTCTCCTTGTTTCTTGAGCTTCCCACCTGTTTCATCATCATACCTTTCCACTTTGAATAATAATTGTCTGCTTGTGCTACGTATAGGAGCCTTAACTGTGTTGCTCTGAAATACCCCTTCAAATTGGGTAATCACAATCTGCCTTGTTCTATTAGAAGAATCAGCTTATCCCATTTGACTCTTATTGTCTTCCCCTCTCAGACAAAATCCTTCAGCTCTTTATTAATTGCTATCCACAACTTCTCTTCTGGTTGATAAAAATATGCCTGACCTGTGTATAAGATTAAAGGGATGAAAAACATTTTAACTGCTTGTATCTGGGTATTGATATTCATATAACAGAGCTTCCATTTTCTCAGTGTTTGTATTACTTTTTGTTTAGTCTCTTCCTACATATCCTTAGGTGCCACGCCAGAATCATTTTTAATCCATATTCCTAAATACTTCATTTTATCATGTCCCTATAAATATCAATATCGCTAAACCAATTCATGTGTGGGTACATAATTTACTGCTATTGCCTTTATTTTAGCTTCATTAACTTTGCATCCTAAAAATATTTGAAGCTGACTCAAAATGTTCTGCAACACTGTAATGTCTCTTTCTGGTTTGGTCAGATGTAATGTAAAATAATATCATCTGCAAACAGAGCCAGCTTTTCTTGACTGCCATACCAATTATATCCTTGGATTTCTGAGTCCCTTATTTTCTTTGTGAGTGGTTCTAAATATAGTGCAAATAACAAGGGGGAGAGAGGACACCTCTCCTGGTTCCTCTGCTCAAGCAGAAATTATCAGAGAAGAGCCCACCCAGTTTAATTTTCACCTCCGATACCTTATATATCCTCCTAATCAACCTTATAATTTTATTAGGGAATGCAAATGTTTCCATCGTGAATTTGGTTATGATTAGACAGAAAGGAGAATCTATCCCTTATCAAAATATGTTCTAGTGACAGAGTAACAGAAACCCAAGATGGTTAAAGATGTCAGTATAGGACATACACTGTAGCTCCCTTACATCTAGCATGAACCTATTTGGTTACACATAACTAATTAATAGCCCCACATTACAGCAAGGCATAAAGTTTCCTGTTAGACTGGATCCTAGTATCAGACCCTAGCAAATACGTCACCATAGGTTATAAATTGTAATAAACTGCTTGCTACAAATGTAACAAACACTTGCTATAGTTTATACTCTGCCTGCATGGAGTGCTACAACACTCAGATTTTAGTTTTAAAAAAGATTTTTTTCAAACTGTAGCAAACTATTTGCTACAATGTAACAAGGAGTTGCTATAGCTTAGAACATGCATGGAGTGCTACAACACTCAGGTTTTACCGCAAATGCAATATCGGCTTTTAAAAGCCGATATTGCATCAGATATCAGCCGACAGTGCCACCCAACACTTTGCACCCAAGGCAGTTGCCCCGCTTGCCCCACACTAGCTACACCACTGGGTAGTCTGTTCCATGGTCAAGCTGCAAATGGTGCCTTTTTCTCTGGAAGTCAAGCAGGAAATGTCAGTAAACACTAGCAGTCTTGAAAAGTTATTTTTTTGAAAGAAGAACATAGTAAGAAGTACTTTAAAACACAATGCCAGCATCACAATAGTAAAATAAAAACAATTTCTCCACAGAAAAAAAATGTTTTCAGTTACTTCACACCATTTTTAAACTGACAAGAAAAATGAGTAGTCTGTTTAAAAGTATGTTATGTTCTCATGACAACCCATTAAAACAACACAGCTAGGTTTAACTTGCCTGAAGTAGAAAGTTATAAAACAGGAACACAAATAAGAAAGTGGAAGTTTTCTCCCAAGAGAACTTATCTTTCCATTAAAGGAACAACACAAGATGACTATCAACCTTCAAAAGCCTCAGTGGAGTGTACTCTTCAGAGGCATTAAAGCTCTGCAGGGCTTTGTGTCCAAACTTGTCTTTTAGTTAGCTCAGTTCAAGCTGCCTGACACTTTGGATGCATGGCGGGGTGCCATGAGGCTTTGGAAGCCAGCCAGCTATTATATTGTTGGCAGGATATAACCAATATAAAAAGTCTACTGCAGCAGTGGTCAATATAATGAACACCACCTCCTTTATTACCTGTACTGATTTCAAAAAGTTTAACTTTATAATTTTATTTATTTTATTTATTTCACATTTGTTAACCGGGTTGGTCCAACTGAGCACAAGCCCATTTTCAGTGGAGACCTGAGGAGAAAAGCTCAAACAGTAACATTTTACACAAATACACATATTAGAGTATTATTTAGATAAAGTATATTCAAAAGAAAAATTCAACATAGTTACAAACAAAAGCAGAGATCATATAGGTAGAGTTACATATAATTTGAGAAAAATAACAAGAAGGAGTATGCAATTTGCCGTCAGGAATTGTTGTTGTTAAGTATGTTCTGTGGAGTCTGGGAGTGATCAGGTTCCTGGCAGGTGCAGATCCAATTTTTTTCTGGCGGAAGAGTTTTAGTTCTATTTTAAAGCTGTTTGTGTGATGTTTCATAAGTCTAAGGGGAGGTTGTTCCAGATTTATGTTATGGACGATTTATAAAGGAGATTACCTATGTTCATTTTTGGTGTACACGTTTCAAGAAGTAATTTTTCTGAACTGCAGAGGGGACGGGGGAGATAGTAGGAAACTAAATTGATGAGAGAGGGACAAGCAGTGGGTTTATGAAGTATGAAGTAGGTTAAGTGTAGTTGGGATAGTTTTATATAGGCTCATAGGTAGGTACTAGGCTATCAGCCCAAGGGCCTAGGTAATGAAACAACTCTGACCCAAATGAGCCACCGATTGTGGCAAAAATGAAAAACAGCAAGGCAAATACCAAACTTTTATTCTCCTAGCGCTTCGGTGTCACCACCTTCAAGGAATATCAAGGGCCTATGTAAGCCTAGCCAGCAAGGTTCCCTGGCTTTCACCCCCAAGAAAGTTATTTTCCTGTGCCCTGTTAAGCAGAACCACAGAAGTGATCCCCTGGGTGAATTTCCTATTTCCCATCAACTCATAAAGATTCTTCTTGAAGAGTGCTAATGAGGAACTCTGCTTGACATAGATAGGTAGCTTGTTCCAGAGTATGGGAAGTCTCTGTGACAGGAATCTATCTCTCCAGCATGTTCTGTTTATTGTGGTGACAAGGTTTAGAACCCTAGAGCATGTATCTCAGAGGGATTGGGATTTCTTAAGGTGTAGTACAGTTTGTGAGCTGAAAACACTCCTACAGTGACAGATAGGCTGTTCCAAAGCTCACCACTCTCACTAATGAACAGAGACGCTTTCCTCTATCTTAGAAAGGTCTGGGAAGCACAGGATCCTACAAGCAGCCCAAAATTCAGCAAACTTTGAAAACTGGACTTTCCAAGATCTAGAAAGGCAGGAAATGAGTAGCAGAATAGGATTTGTTTGTTTTTTTTTTCGTTTTTTTAAAGTTAAAGCAAATACAGCATAAAAACACTTTCAACACAGAAAATAAGCAATCACACTTGAGTGTGTAGCCCTTTACAGGGAAACAGAAAAAAACACTTAAAATGATACCTTAATGTGGAAATAGTATTTAATTTAAAAAAAAAGTTCAGATAAGTAGCAAAGTTTATAAAAAAGCAGTCAGAAAAATGCACATAGCAAAAACAAGAAATAAAAAGCAACATGGAGGTACTTAATCCACTGAAAGTTTCATTTTCTCTCACTGCTGCTGTAAGACTATGCAGGACACACAGGCAGGCTCTTGCTGAGATAATACAAGTACAAAAACTGTGCAATCATGGGTTTCAAACAAAAAGATGAAAGGGATAGAAATAGCCCAAAACAACAAATAAAACTACAGTTTCTGAGCTGAAACCACTGTTCCAGTGACAATTAGGCAGTTCCAAAGCTCACCACACTCACTGATGAAGAGAGAAGCTTCCCTCTATCTTAGAAATGTCTAGGCAGCACAAAAACTTACAAACAGCCCAGAATTCAGCAAACTCTGAGAACCGGACTTTACTAGATCTATAAAGCTGGGAAATGAATAGAGGTATAGGATGTTTTTCTCATTTTTTTTAAAGTTAAAGCAAATACAGCAATAAAAACACTTTCAACACAGAACATAGGCTACTGCACATGAGTGTATAGCCCTTTACAGTTAAATAGATGAGAAACACTTAAAATAATGATACTTTAAAGTGCAAACAGTATTTGATTTCAAAAAATCAGTTAAGATAAGTAGCAAAGTTAATAAAAAAGCAGTTGGAAAAATGCAGCTAGCAAAAACAAGCAATAAAAAGCAAAACAGAGTACTTAATCCACTCAAACTCTCCTTTTCTCTCTCTGCTGCTGTAGAACTCTGCAGGACACACAGGCAGGCTCTTGCTGAGGTAATACAAGTGCAAAAATGGCGCAACCATGGGTTTTTAAACAAAAAGATGAAAGGGACAGAAATAGCCCAAAACAGCAAGTAAAACTGCAGTTTCTGAGCTGTAAATAATCCTACAGTGACAAAGAGGCTGTTCCAAAGATCACCACTCTCACTGATGAACAAAGAAGCTTTCCTCTATCTTAGAAAGGTACAGGAACTTACAAACAGCCCAGAATTCAGCAAACTTTGAAAACTGGACTTTCCAAGATCTAGAAAGGCAGGAAATGAGTAGAAGGATAGGATTTTTTTAAAGTTAAAGCAAATACAGCAACAAAAACACTTTCAACACAGAAAATAGGCTATCACATTAGCGTGTGTAGTCCTTTACAGGGGAAACATGAAAAACACTTAAAAATGACACTTTATTGTGCAGATAGTATTTAATTAAAAAAACAGTTCAGATAAGTAGCAAAGTAAATAAAAAAGCCGTTGGAAAAATGTGACTATCAAAAACAAGCGATAAAAAGCAAAACAGAGGAACTTAATCCACTCAAAGTCTCCTTTTCTTTCTATGCTGCTGTAGGACTCTGCAGGACACCCAGGCAAGTTCTTGCTGAGGTAACAGAAGTGCAAAAACCATGCAAACACAGTTTTTTAAACAGAAAGATGAAAGGAATAGAAAGAGCCCTAAACAGCTAGTAAAACTACAGTTTCTCAGCTGAAACCACTCTTCCAGTGACAGGGTCCTCCAAAGCTCACCACTCTCATAGATAAATAGAGAAGCTTCCCTCTATCTTTGAAAGGTCTGGGCTGCAAAGGAACTTACAAACAGCCCACAATTCAGCAAACTCTGAAAACCAGACTTTACCAGATCTACAAAAGTTTCAAACCAGTAGAGGAATAGGCTTTTATTTTAATTTCTTTTTAAAGTTAAAGCAAATACAGCAAAAAAACCCCACTTTCAACAGAGAAAATAGGCTATTGCACTTGAGTGTGTAGCCCTTTACAGTTAAACAGATGAAAAACAATTAAAAATGACACTTTAAAGTGCAAACAGTATTTGATTAAAAAAAAAACAGTTCAGATAAGTAGCAAAGTTAATAAAAAAGCATTTGGAAAAATGCAGCTTGCAAAAACAAGAAATAAAAAGCAACACAGAGTACTTAATCCACTCAAACTCTCCTCTTCTCTGTTTGCTCCTGTCGGACTCTGCAGGACATACAGGCAGGCTCTTGCTGAAGTAATACAAGTGCATATACTAGGCAATCATGGGTTGTTAAACAAAAAGATGAAAGGGATCGAAACAGCCCAAAACAGCAAATAAAATTACAGTTTGTGAGCTGAAAACACTCCTACAGTGACAGATAGGCTGTTCCAAAGCTCACCACTCTCACTAATGAACAGAGAATCTTTCCTCTATCTTAGAAAGGTCTGGGAAGCACAGGATCCTACAAGCAGCCCAAAATTCAGCAAACTTTGAAAACTGGACTTTCCAAGAAATAGAAAGGCAGGAAATGAGTAGCAGAATAGAATTTGTGTGTTTTTTTCATTTCTTTAAAGTTAAAGCAAATACAGCATAAAAACACTTTCCACACAGAAACTAAGCAATCACACTTGAGTGTGTAGCCCTTTACATGGAAACAGAAAAAAAAACACTTAAAATGATACCTTAATGTGGAAATAGTATTTAATTTAAAAAAAAGTTCAGATAAGTAGCAAAGTTTATAAAAAAGCAGTCAGAAAAATGCACATAGCAAAAACAAGAAATAAAAAACAACATGGAGGTACTTAATCCACTGAAAGTTTCATTTTCTCTCACTGCTGCTGTAGGACTCTGCAGGACACACAGGCAGGCTCTTGCTGAGGTAATACAAGTACAAAAACTGTGCAATCATGGGTTTCAAACAAAAAGATGAAAGGGATAGAAATAGCCCAAAACAACAAATAAAACTACAATTTCTGAGCTGAAACCACTGTTCCAGTGACAGTTAGGCAGTTCCAAAGCTCACCACACTCACTGATGAAGAGAGAAGCTTCACTCTATCTTAGAAATGTCTGGGCAGCACAAAAACTTACAAACAGCCCAGAATTCAGCAAACTCTGAGAACTGGACTTTACTAGATCTATAAAGCTGGGAAATGAATAGAGGTATAGGATGTTTTTTTCTCATTTTTTTTAAAGTTAAAGCAAATACAGCAATAAAAACACTTTCAACACAGAACATAGGCTATTGCACATGAGTGTATAGCCCTTTACAGTTAAATAGATGAGAAACACTTAAAATAATGATACTTTAAAGTGCAAACAGTATTTGATTTCAAAAAATCAGTTAGGATAAGTAGCAAAGTTAATAAAAAAGCAGTTGGAAAAATGCAGCTAGCAAAAACAAGCAATAAAAAGTAAAACAGAGTACTTATTCCACTCAAACTCTCCTTTTCTCTCTCTGCTGCTGTAGAACTCTGCAGGACACACAGGCAGGCTCTTGCTGAGGTAATACAAGTGCAAAAACGGTGCAACCATGGGTTTTTAAACAAAAAGATGAAAGGGACAGAAATAGCCCAAAAACAGCAAGTAAAACTGCAGTTTCTGAGCTGTAAATAATCCTACTGTGACAAAGAGGCTGTTCCAAAGATCACCACTCTCACTGATGAACAGAGAAGCTTTCCTCTATCTTAGAAAGGTATGGACAGCACAGGAACTTACAAACAGCCCAGAATTCAGCAAACTTTGAAAACTGGACTTTCCAAGATCTAGAAAGGCAGGAAATGAGTAGAGGGATAGGATTTTTTTTGTTTTTTCCATTTTTTTAAAGTTAAAGCAAATACAGCAACAAAAACACTTTCAACACAGAAAATAGGCTATCACACTAGTGTGTGTAGTCCTTTACAGGGGAAACATGAAAAACACTTAAAAATGACACTTTATTGTGCAGATAGTATTTAATTTAAAAAAAAACAGTTTAGATAAGTAGCAAAGTAAATAAAAAAGCCGTTGGAAAAATATGACTATCAAAAACAAGCGATAAAAAGCAAAACAGAGAAACTTAATCCACTCAAAGTCTCCTTTTCTTTCTATGCTGCTGTAGGACTCTGCAGGACACCCAGGCAAGTTCTTGCTGAGGTAACAGAAGTGCAAAAACCATGCAAACACAGTTTTTTAAACAGAAAGATGAAAGGGATAGAAAGAGCCCTAAACAGCTAGTAAAACTACAGTTTCTCAGCTGAAACCACTCTTCCAGTGACAGGGTCCTCCAAAGCTCACCACTCTCACAGATAAATAGAGACGCTTCCCTCTATCTTTGAAAGGTCTGGGCTGCAAAGGAACTTACAAACAGCCCACAATTCAGTAAACTCTGAACAACCAGACTTTACTAGATCTACAAAAGTTTCAAACCAGTAGAGGAATAGGATTTTATTTTAATTTCTTTTTAAGTTAAAGCAAATACAGCAAAAAACACTTTCAACAGAGAAAATAGGCTATTGCACTTGAGTGTGTAGCCCTTTACAGTTAAACAGATGAAAAACACTTAAAAATTATACTTTAAAGTGCAAACAGTATTTGATTTAAAAAAAAAAACAGTTCAGATAAGTAGCAAAGTTAATAAAAAAGCATTTGGAAAAATTCAGCTTGCAAAAACAAGAAATAAAAAACAACACAGAGTACTTAATCCACTCAAACTCTCCTCTCCTCTTCTCTGTCTGCTCCTGTCGGACTCTGCAGAACATACAGGCAGGCTCTTGCTGAGGTAATACAAGTGCATATACTAGGCAATCACGGGTTGTTAAACAAAAAGATGAAAGGGATTGAAATAGCCCAAAACAGCAAATAAAACTATGATTTATGAGCTGAAAATACTCCTACAGTGACAGATAGGCTGTTCCACGGCTCACTGCTCTCACTGATGAACAGAGAAGCTTTCCTCTATCTTAGAAAGGTCTGGGCAGCACAGGATCCTTCAAGCAGCCCAAAATCCAGCAAGCTTTGAAAACTGGACTTTCCAAGATCTAGAAAGGCAGATAATGAGTAGCAGAATAGAATTTGTTTTTTTTTTCATTTTTTTTAAAGTTAAAGCAAATACAGCATAAAAACACTTTCAACACAGAAAATAAGCAATCACACTTGAGTGTGTAGCCCTTTACAGGGAAACAGAAAAAAACACTTAAAATGATATTTTAATGTGGAAATAGTATTTAATTTTAAAAAAAGTTCAGATAAGTAGCAAAGTTAATAAAAAAGCAGTCAGAAAAATGCACCTAGCAAAAACAAGAAATAAAAAGCAAAATGGAGGTACTTAATCCACTGAAAGTTTCATTTTCTCTCACTGCTGCTGTAGGACTCTGCAGGATGCACAGGCAGGCTCTTGCTGAGGTAATACAAGTACAAAAACTGTGCAATCATGGGTTTCAAACAAAAAGATGAAACAAAAATAGCCTAAAACAACAAATAAAACTACAGTTTCTGAGCTGAAACCACTGTTCCAGTGACAATTAGGCAGTTCCAAAGCTCACCACACTCACTGATGAAGAGAGAAGCTTCCCTCTATCTTAGAAATGTCTGGGCAGTACAAAAACTTACAAACAGCCCAGAATTCAGCAAACTCTGAGAACCGGACTTTACTAGATCTATAAAGCTGGGAAATGAATAGAGGTATAGGATTTTTTCTCATTTTTTTTTAAGTTAAAGCAAATAAAGCAATAAAAACACTTTCAACACAGAAAATAGGCTATTGCACATGAGTGTATAGCCCTTTACAGTTAAATAGATGAGAAACACTTAAAATAATGATACTTTAAAGTGCAAACCGTATTTGATTTCAAAAATCAGTTAAGATAAGTAGCAAAGTTAATAGAAAAGCAGTTGGAAAAATGCAGCTAGCAAAAACAAGCAATAAAAAGCAAAACAGAGTACTTAATCCACTCAAACTCTCCTTTTCTCTCTCTGCTGCTGTAGAACTCTGCAGGACACACAGGCAGGCTCTTGCTGAGGTAATACAAGTGCAAAAACGACGCAACCATGGGTTTTTAAACAAAAAGATGAAAGGGACAGAAATAGCCCAAAACAGCAAATAAAACTGCAGTTTCTGAGCTGTAAATAATCCTACAGTGACAAATCGGCTGTTCCAAAGATCACCACTCTCACTGATGAACAGAGAAGCTTTCCTCTAGCTTAGAAAGGTATGGACAGCACAGGAACTTACAAACAGCCCAGAATTCAGCAAACTTTGAAAACTGGACTATCCAAGATCTAGAAAGGCAGGAAATGAGTAGAGGGATAGGATTTTTTTGTTTTTTTCATTTTTTTAAAGTTAAAGCAAATACAGCAACAAAAACACTTTCAACACAGAAAATAGGCTATCACACTAGTGTATGCAGTCCTTTACAGGGAAACATGAAAAAGACTTAAAAATGACACTTTATTGTGCAGATAGTATTTAATTAAAAAAAAAACAGTTCAGATAAGTAGCAAAGTAAATAAAAAAGCCGTTGGAAAAATGTGACCATGAAAACAAGCGATAAAAAGCAAAACAGAGGAACTTAATCCACTCAAAGTCTCCTTTTCTTTCTATGCTGCTGTAGGACTCTGCAGGACACCCAGGCAAGTTCTTGCTGAGGTAATAGAAGTGCAAAAATCATGCAAACACAGTTTTTTAAACAGAAAGATGAAAGGGATAGAAATAACCCTAAACAGCCAGTACAACTTCAGTTTCTCAGCTGAAGCCACTCTTCCAGTGACAGGGTCCTCCAAAGCTCACCACTCTCACAGATAAATAGAGAAGCTTCCCTCTATCTTTGAAAGGTCTGGGCTGCAAAGGAACTTACAAACAGCACACAATTCAGCAAACTCTGAAAACCAGACTTTACTAGATCTACAAAATTTCAAACCAGTAGAGGAATAGGCTTTTATTTTAATTTCTTTTTAAAGTTAAAGCAAATACAGCAACAAAAAAAAAAAAAACACTTTCAACAGAGAAAATAGGCTATTGCACTTGAGTGTGTAGCCCTTTACAGTTAAACAGATGAAAAAACACTTAAAAATGATACTTTAAACTGCAAACAGTATTTGATTAAAAAAAACAGTTCAGATAAGTAGCAAAGTTAATAAAAAAGCATCTGGAAAAATGCAGCTTGCAAAAACAAGAAATAAAAAGCAACCGAGTACTTAATCCACTCAAACTCTCCTCTTCTCTGTCTGCTCCTGTCGGACTCTGTAGGATATACAGGCAGGCTCTTGCTGAGGTAATACAACTGCATATACTAGGCAATCACGGGTTGTTAAACAAAAAGAAGAAAGGGATCGAAATAGCCCAAAACAGCAAATAAAACTACAGTTTGTGAGCTGAAAATACTCCTACAGTGACAGATAGGCTGTTCCAAAGCTCACCACTCTCACTGATGAACAGAGAAGCTTTCCTCTATCTTAGAAAGGTCTGGGCAGCACAGGATCCTACAAGCAGCCCAAAATTCAGCAAACTTTGAAAACTGGACTTTCCAAGATCTAGAAAGGCAGGAAATGAGTAGCCGAATAGGATTTGTTTGTTTTTTTTCATTTTTTTAAAGTTAAAGCAAATACAGCATAAAAACACTTTCAACACAGAAAATAAGAAATCACACTTGAGTGTATAGCCCTTTACAGGGAAACATTTAAGAAAAACACTTAAAATGATACTTTAATGTGGAAATAGTATTTAATTTAAAAAAAAAAGTTCAGATAAGTAGCAAAGTTAATAAAAAAGCAGTCAAAAAAATGCACCTAGCAAAAACAAGAAATAAAAAGCAAAATGGAGGTACTTAATCCACTGAAAGTTTCATTTTTTCTCACTGCTGCTGTAGGACTCTGCAGGACACACAGGCAGGCTCTTGCTGAGGTAATACAAGTACAGAAACTGTGCAATCATGGGTTTTAAACAAAAAGATGAAAGGGATAGAAATAGCCCAAAACAGCAAACAAAACTACAGTTTCTGATCTGAAACCACTGTTCCAGTGACAATTAGGCAGTTCCAAAGCTCACCACACTCACTTATGAAGAGAGAAGCTTCCCTCTATCTTAGAAATATCTGGGCAGCACAAAAAACTTACAAACAGCCCAGAATTCAGTAAACTCTGGGAACCGGACTTTACTAGATCTATAAAGCTGGGAAATGAATAGAGGTATAGGATTTTTTTTCTCATTTTTTTTAAAGTTAAAGCAAATACAGCATTAAAAACACTTTCAACACAGAAAATATGCTATTGCACTTGAGTGTGTAGCCCTTTGCAAAGAAACAGATGAAAAACACTTAAAAACAATACTTTAAAGTGCAAACAGTATTTGATTTCAGAAAACAGTTTAGATAAGTAGTAAAGTTAATAAAAAAACTGGTCAGCACAATGTGGCTTGCAAAAACAAGCAATAAAAAGCAAAACAGAGTACTTAATCCACTCAAACTCTCCTTTTCACTATCTGCTGCTGCAGGACTCTCCTACAGTGACAGATAGGCTGTTCCAAAGCTCATCACTCTCAATGATGAACAGAGAAACTTTGCTCAATCTTAAAAAGGTTTGGGAAGCTTACAAACAGCTGAGAATTCAACAAACTCTGAAAACTGGACTTTCAAAAATTTAGAAAAGCAGAAAATGAGTAGAGGGATAGGATTTTTTTTTTTTAATTTGTTTTAAAGTTCAAGCAAATACAGCATTAAAAACACTTTCAACACAGAAAATATGCTATTGCACTTGAGTGTGTAGCCCTTTGCAGAGAAACAGATGAAAAACACTTGAAAACAGTATTTGACTTCAAAAAACAGTTTAGATAGGTAGCAAAGTTAATAAAAAACTGTCGAAACAATGCGGCTAGCAAAAACAAGTGATAAAAAGCAAAACAGAGGAATGAATCCACTCACAGTCTCCTTTTCTCTCTCTGCTGCTGTAGGACTCTACAGTACATGCAAGTATGCTCTTGCTGAGGCAATGCAAGAGCAAAAAATGTGCAAATATACGTTTTTAAATAGAAAAATGGAAGGGGTAGAAAAAGCCAAAATGGCCAATTAAACTACAATTTCTGAGCTGAAACCACTCCTCCGGTGACAGATAGGCTGTTCCAAAGCTTACCACTCTCACGGATGCACAGGGAAGCTTCCATCTATCTTAGAAATGTCTGGGCAGCACAGAAACTTACAAACATCCCAGAATTTATCAAACTCTGAAAATTGAACTTTCCTAGATCTAGAAAGGTGGGAAATGAGTAGAGGGATATGATTTTTTTGGGATTTTTTTTTTCATTTTTTTAAAGTAAAAGCAAATACAGCAATAAAAACACTTTCAACACAGAAAATAGGCTATCCCACTATTGTGTGTAGCCCTTTTTAGTCAAACAGATGAAAAACACTTAAAAATGATACTTTAAAGTGCAAACAGTATTT
Source organism: Protopterus annectens (assembly GCF_019279795.1). Classification (NCBI taxonomy): domain Eukaryota; kingdom Metazoa; phylum Chordata; order Ceratodontiformes; family Protopteridae; genus Protopterus; species Protopterus annectens. The sequence goes on along the minus strand of NC_056731.1, from coordinate 613,986,434 downwards.
GACTTCAAAACACAGTTCAGATAAGTAGCAAAGTTAATAAAAAAGTGGTTGGAACAATGAAGCTAGCAAAAACAAGCAATAAAAATCAAAACAGAGGTACTTAATCCACTCAAAGTCTCCTTTACTATCTATGCTGCTGGAGGACTCTGCAGGACACCCAGACATGCTCTTGCTGAGGTAATGGAAGTACAAAAACCACACAAACACAGGGTTTTTAAACAGAAATATGAAAAGGATAGAAATTACCCCAAAACAGCCAATAAAACTACAGTTTCTGAGCTGAAACCACTGCTCCAGTGACAGATAGGCTGCTCCAAAGCTTACCACTCTTACTGATGAATAGAGAAGCTTATCTCTATCTTTGGAAGGTGTGGGCTGCAAAAGAACTTACAAACAGCCAAGAATTCAGCAAACTCTGAAAACTGGACTTTATTAGATCTAGAAAAGTGGAAAACCAGTAAAGGGGTAGGATTTTTTTTTAAGTTAAAGCAAATACAGCAACAAAAATACTTTCAGCAGAGAAAATAGGCTATCCCACTTGATTGTCTAGCCCTTTAGAGTTAAATAGATGAAAAACACTTAAAAAAACAATACTTTCAAGTATAAACAGTATTTGATTTAAAAAAACAGTTGAGATAAGTAGCAAAGTTAATAAAAAAGTGTTGGAACAATGCAGCTAGCAAAAACCAGCAATAAAAAGCAAAACAGAGGTACTTAAATGACTCAAAGTCTTCTTTTCTCTCTCTGCTGCTGTAGGACACTGGAGGACACCAGGCAGGCTCTTGCAGAGATAATACAAGTGCAAAAAACATGCAATCATAGGTTTTTAAACAGAGAGATGAAAGGGATAGAAATAGCCCAAAACAGCCAATAAAACTACAGTTACTGAGGTGAAACCACTCCTCCTGTGACAGATAGGCAGTTACAAAGCTCACCATTCTCACTGATGCACAGAGAAGCTTCGCTCTATTTTAGAAATGTCTGGGCAGCACAAAAACTTACAAACAGTCCAGAATTTGGCATACTCTGAAAACCAGACTTTACTAGATCTATAAAGCTGGGAAACGATTAGAGGGATATGATTTTATTTTATGTTTTTCTCATTTTTTTAAAGTTAAAGCAAATACAGCAATAAAAACACTTTCAACACAGAAAATAGGCTATCACATATGAGTGTATAGCCCTTTACAGTTAAACAGATGAAAAACACTTGAAATAATGACACTTTAAAGTGCAAACAGTATTTGATTTAAAAAATTGTTCTGATAAGTAGCAAAGTTAATAAAAAAGCAGTCAGCACAATGCGACTTGCAAAAACAAGCAATAGAAAGCAAAACAGAGTACTTAATCCACTCAAATTCTCTTTTTCTCTCTCTGCTACTGCAGGACTCTGAAGGGCACTCAGTCAGGCTCTTGCTGAGGTAATACAAGTGCATAAACCATGCAGTCATGGGTTTATAAACAAAAAATGAAAGGGATAGAAATAGCCCAAAACAGCAAATAAAACAACAGCTTCTGAGCTGAAAACACTCATACAGTGATAGATAGGCTGTTCCAAAGCTCACCACTATCACTGATGAACAGAAAAGCTTTCCTTTATCTTAAAAAGGTCTGGGAAGAACAGCAACTTACAAAGAGCCCAGAATTCAGCAAACTGTGAAAACTGGCCTTTCCAAGATCTATAAAGGCAGAAAATGAGTAGAGGGGTAGGATTATTTGTTTTTTCATTTTTTTTAAACATTAAAGCAAATACAGCATTAAGAACACTTTCAACACAGAAAATAGGCTATCACACTTTAGTGTGTAGCCCTTTACAGTTAAATAGATGAAAAACACTTAAAAAACAATACTTTAAAGTGCAAACAATATTTGATTTCAAAAAACAGTTGATATAAGAAGCAAAGTTAATAAAAAAGTGTTGGAACAATGCGGCTTACAAAAACAAGTTATAAAAAGCAACACAGATGAACTTAATCCACTCAAAGTCTCCTTTTCTCTCTATGCTGCTGTAGGACACTGGAGGACACCCAGGCAGGCTCTTGCAGAGGTAATAGAAGTGCAAAAACTGCGCAAACACTGTTTGTTAAACAGAATGATGAAAGGGATAGAAATATCCCAAAACAGCCAAGAAAACTAGAGTTTCTGAGCTGAAACCACTGTTCCAGTGACAGATAGGCTGTTGCAAAGCTCACCACTCTCACTGATGGATAGAGAAGCTTCCCTCTATCTTTGAAAGGTCTGGGCTGCAAAGGAACTTACAAACAGCCCAGAATTCAACAGGCTCTGAAAAATGAACTTTACTAGAGCTAAAAAAGTGGGAAAAGTAGATGGATATGATTTTATTTTTTGTTTTTTTTTTTTTTTAAGTTAAAGCAAATATAGCAACAAAAATGCTTTCAGCAGAGAAAATAGGCTATCACACTTGAGTGTGTAGCCTTTTACAGTTAAACAGATGAAAAGCACTTAAAATTATACTTTAAAGTGTAAACAGTATTTGATTTAAAAAAAAAAACAGTTCAGATAAGTAGCAAAGTTAATAAAAAAGTGATCAGAAAAATGCAGCTAGCAAAAACAAGCAATAAAAAGAAAAACAGAGGTACATAATCCATTCAAAGTCTCCATTTCTCCCTCTGCTGCTGTAGGACTCTGCAGGACACCCAGGCAGGCTGTTGCATTTGTAAATGGAAGAGCAAAAAATGCAAAAACATGGGTTTTTAAAGAGTAACATGAAAGGATTAGAAACAGCTGAAAATTGCCAATAAAACTGCAGTTTCTGAGCTGAAACTGCTTCTCTAGTGATAGATAGGCTGTTCCAAAGCACACTACTCTCACTGATGAACAGAGAAGCTACCTCTATTTTAAAAAGGTCTGGGAAGAACAGCAACTTACAAAGTGCCCAGAATTCAGCAAACTGTGAAAACTGGCCTTTCCAAGATCTATAAAGGCAGAAAATGAGTAGAGGGGTAGGATTATTTGTTTTTTCATTTTTTTTTAAACATTAAAGCAAATACAGCATTAAGAACACTTTCAACACAGAAAATAGGCTATCACACTTTAGTGTGTAGCCCTTTACAGTTAAATAGATGAAAAACACTTAAAAAAACAATACTTTAAAGTGCAAACAGTATTTGATTTCAAAAAACAGTTGAGATAAGAAGCAAAGTTAATAAAAAAGTGTTGGAACAATGCGGCTTACAAAAACAAGTTATAAAAAGCAACACAGATGAACTTAATCCACTCAAAGTCTCCTTTTCTCTCTATGCTGCTGTAGGACACTGGAGGACACCCAGGCAGGCTCTTGCAGAGGTAATAGAAGTGCAAAAACTGCACAAACACTGTTTGTTAAACAGAATGATGAAAGGGATAGAAATATCCCAAAACAGCCAAGAAAACTAGAGTTTCTGAGCTGAAACCACTGTTCCAGTGACAGATAGGCTGCTGCAAAGCTCACCACTCTCATGGATGGATAGAGAAGCTTCCCTCTATCTTTGAAAGGTCTGGGCTGCAAAGGAACTTACAAACAGCCCAGAATTCAACAGGCTCTGAAAAATGAACTTTACTAGAGCTAAAAAAGTGGGAAACCAGTAAATGGATAGGATTTTTTTTTTGCCTTTTTTTTTTTTTTTTTTTAAGTTAAAGCAAATATAGCAACAAAAATGCTTTCAGCAGAGAAAATAGGCTATCACACTTGAGTGTGTAGCCTTTTACAGTTAAACAGATGAAAAGCACTTAAAATTATACTTTAAAGTGTAAACAGTATTTGATTTAAAAAAAAAAACAGTTCAGATAAGTAGCAAAGTTAATAAAAAAGTGATCAGAAAAATGCAGCTAGCAAAAACAAGCAATAAAAAGCAAAACAGAGGTACATAATCCATTCAAAGTCTCCATTTCTCCCTCTGCAGCTGTAGGACTCTGCAGGACACCCAGGCAGGCTGTTGCATTTGTAAATGGAAGAGCAAAAAATGCAAAAACATGGGTTTTTAAAGAGTAACATGAAAGGATTAGAAACAGCTGAAAATTGCCAATAAAACTGCAGTTTCTGAGCTGAAACTGCTTCTCTAGTGACAGATAGGCTGTTCCAAAGCACACTACTCTCACTGATGAACAGAGAAGCTACCCTCTATTTTAAAAAAGTCTGGGCAGCACAGGAACTTACAAACAGCCCAGAATTCGGCAAACTCTGAAAAACGCACTTTACTAGATCTAGACAGACAGGAAATGAGTAGAGGGATAGGATTTTTTTGGGGATTTTTTTTGTTTTAATTTTAAAAGTTATAGCAAATACAGCAATGAAAATACTTTCAGCAAAGAAAATAAGCTATCACACTTGAGTGTGTAGCCTTTTACAGTTAAACAGATGAAAAACACTTAAAATGATACTTTAAAGTGCAAACAGTATTTGATTTTAAAAAACAGTTCAGATAAGTAGCAAAGTTAATAAAAAAGTGATTGGAAAAATGCAGCTAGCAAAAACAAGCAATAAAAAGCAAAACAGAGGTACATAATCCACTCAAAGTCTCCATTTCTCCCTCTGCTGCTGTAGGACTCTGCAGGACACCCAGGCAGGCTGTTGCATTGGTAAATGCAAGAGCAAAAAATGCAAAAACATGGGTTTTTAAAGAAACATGAAAGGAATAGAAATAGCTGAACATCGCCTATAAAACTGCAGTTTCTGAGCTGAAACAATTCCTCCAGTGACAGATAGGCTGTTCCAAAACTCACCACTCTCACTGATGCACAGGGAAGCTTCCATCTATCTTAGAAATATCTGGGCAGCACAGTAACTTAATAACAGCCTAGAATTTAGCAAACTCTGAAAACTGAACTTTCCTAGATCTAGAAAGGCGGGAAACGAGTAGAGGGATAGGATTTTTTTTTGTTTCTTTTCATTTTTTAAAGTAAAAGCAAATACAGCAATAAAAACACTTTCAACATAGAAAATAGACTGTTGCACTAGAGTGTGTAGTCCTTTTTATTCAAAGAGATGAAAACCACTTAAAAAATTATACTTTAAAGTGCAAACAGTATTTGACTTCAAAACATAGTTCAGATAAGTAGCAAAGTTAATAAAAAAACAGTCAGAACAATGCGGCTAGCAAAAACAAGCAATAAAAAGCAAAACAGAGGTACTGAATCCACTCAAAGTCTGCATCTCTCTCTCTGATGCTGTAGGACTCTGCAGGACACCCAGGCAGGCTCTTGCTGAGAAAATGCAAGTGTAAAAAACGCACAAACATTGGGTTTTAAACAGAAAGATGAAAGGGATAGAAATAGCCCAAAACAGCTGATAAAACTACAGTTTCTGAGCTGAAACTGCTTCTCTAGTGACAGATAGGCTGTTCCAAAGCACACTACTCTCACTGATGAACAGAGAAGCTACCCTCTATTTTAAAAAAGTCTGGGCAGCACAGGAACTTACAAACAGCCCAGAATTCGGCAAACTCTGAAAAACACACTTTACTAGATCTAGACAGACAGGAAATGAGTAGAGGGATAGGATTTTTTTTTGTTTTAATTTTAAAAGTTATAGCAAATACAGCAATGAAAATACTTTCAACACAGAAAATAGACTATCACACTTGAGTATGTAGTTCTTTACAGTTAAACAGATGAAAAACACTTAAAAAATGATACTTTAAAAAGCAAACAATATCTAATTAAAAAAAAAAGTTCAGATAAGTAGCAAAGTTAATAAAAAAGCAGTCGGAACAATGCGACTTGCAAAAACAAGCAAGAAAAAGAAAAACAGCGATACTTAATCGACTTAAAGTCTATGTTTTTCTCTCTGCTCCTGTAGGACACTGCAGGACACCCAGGCAGGATCTTGCTGAGGTAATACAAATGCAAAAACTAGGCAAACACATGTTTTTAAAGAAAAAGATGAAAGGGATAGAAATAGCCCAAACCAGCCTATAAAACTACAGTTTCTGAGCTGAAACCACTGTTCCAGTGACAGATAGGCTGCTGCAAAGCTCACCACTATCACGGATGGATAGAGAAGCTTCCCTCTATCTTTAAAAGGTCTGGGCTGCAAAGGAGCTTACAAACAGTGCACAATTCAGCAGCCTCTGAAAAATGGACTTTACTAGAGCTAGAAAAGTGGAAAACCAGTAGAGGGATAGGATATTTTTTTTTTTTGCTTTTTTTTTAAAGTTAAAGCAAATACAGCAACAAAAATGCTTTCAGCAGAGAAAATATGCTATCACTCTTCAGTGTGTAGCCTTTTACATTTAAACAGATGAAAAACACTTAAAATGATACTTTAAAGTGCAAACAGTATTTGTTTTAAAAAAACAGTTTAGATAAGTAGCAAAGTTAATAAAAAAGTGATAAAAAAATGCAGCTAGCAAAAACAAGCAATAAAAAGCAAAACAAATGTACTTAATCCACTCAAAGTCTCCATTTCTCCCTCTGCTGCTGTAGGACTCTGCAGGACACACAGGCAGGCTGTTGCAGAGGTAATACCAGAATAAAAACTGCGAAAACATGGGTTTTTAAAGAGAAACATGAAAGGGATAGAAATAGCTCAACATGGCCAATAAAACTGCAGTTTCTGAGCTGAAACAATTTCTCCAGTGACAGATAGGCTGTTCCAAAACTCACCACTCTCACTGATGCACAGGGAAGCTTCCATCTATCTTAGAAATATCTGGGCAGCACAGTAACTTAATAACAGCCTAGAATTTAGCAAACTCTGAAAACTGAACTTTCCTAGATCTAGAAAGGTGGGAAACGAGAAGAGGGATAGGATTATTTTTGTTTCTTTCCATTTTTTTAAAGTAAAAGCAAATACAGCAATAAAAACACTTTCAACACAGACAATAGACTGTTGCACTAGAGTGTGTAGCCCTTTTTAGTCAAAGAGATGAAAAACACTTAAAAAATTATACTTTAAAGTGCAAACAGTATTTGACTTCAAAACACAGTTCAGACAAGTAGCAAAGTTTATAAAAAAGCAGTCAGAACAATGCGGCTAGCAAAAACAAGCAATAAAAAGCAAAACAGAGGTACTGAATCCACTCAAAGTCTGCATTTCTCTATCTGATGCTGTAGGACTCTGCAGGACACCCAGGGAGGCTCTTGCTGAGAAAATGCAAGTGCAAAAACCACACAAACATTGGGTTTTAAACAGCAGGATGAAAGGGATAGAAATAGCCCAAAACAGCCAATAAAACTATAGTTTCTGAGCTGAAACTGCTTCTCTAGTGACAGATAGGCTATTCCAAAGCACACCACTCTCACTAATGAACAGAGAAGCTACCCTCTGTCTTAAAAAAGTCTGGACAGCACAGAAACTTACAAAAAGCCCACAATTCAGCAAACTCTGAAAACTGGACTTTACTAGATCTAGAAAAGTGGGAAATCAGTAGGGGGATAGTACTTTTTTTTAAAGTTAAAGCAAATACAGCAAAAAAAAAATGCTTTCAGCAGAGAAAATAGACTATCGAAAATGAGTGTGTTACCCTTTACAGTTAAAAAGATGAAAAACACTTAAAAAAACAATACTTTAAATTGCAGTCAGTATTTGATTTAAAAAAAAAACAGTTCAGATAAGTAGCAAAGTTAATAAAAAAAAGTCAGAAAAATGCAGCTAACAAAAACAACCAATAAAAACAAAACAGAGGTACTTAATCGACTCAAAGTCTCCTTTTCTCTGTCTGCTGCTGTAGGAATCTACAGGATACCCAGGCAGCCTCTTGCTGAGGTAATACAAGTGCAAAACCCGCGCAATCCTAGGTTTTTAAACAAAAAGATGAAATGGATGAATAGAGAAGCTTCCCTCTATCTTTGAAAGGTCTGGGCTGCAAAGGAACTTACAAACAGCCCACAATTCAGCAAACTCTGAAAACCATACTTTACTAGATTTAGAAAAGTGGGAAACCAGTAGGGGGATAGTATTTTTTTAAAGTTAAAGCAAATACAGCAAAAAGAAACACTTTCAGCAGAGAAAATAGACTATCGAACATGAGTGTGTAGCCCTTTACAGTTAAAAAGGTGAAAAAAACTTAAAGAATTATACTTTAAATTGCAGTCAGTATTTGATTTCAAAAAACAGTTCAGATAAGTAGCAAATTTAATAAGAAAGTGGTCGGAAAAATGAAGCTAACAAAAACAAGCAATAAAAACAAAACAGAGGTACTTAATCGACTCAAAGTCTCCTTTTCTCACTCTACTGCTGTAGGAATCTAGAGGATACCCAGGCAGCCTCTTGCTGAGGTAATACAAGTGCAAAACCCGTGCAATCCTAGGTTTTAAACAAAAAGATGAAATGGATGAATAGAGAATCTTCCCTCTACCTTTGAAAGGTCTGGGCTGCAAAACCCGAGCAATCATAGGTTTTTACACAGAACGATAAAAGGGATAGAAATAGCCCAAAATGGCCAATAAAACCAGTTTCTGAGCTGAAATCATTCCTCCAGTGACAGATAGTTGCAAAGCTCACAACTCTCACTGATGCACAGAGAAGTTTCCCTCTATTTTAGAAATGTCTGGGCAGCACAAAAACTTACACACAGCCCAGAATTCAGCAAACTCTGAAAACTGGACTTTACTAGATCTGTAAAGCTGGTATATGAATAGAGGAATAGTTTTTTTTTGTTTTTTTCATTTTTTTTAAAGTTAAAGCAAACACTGCAATCATGTGTATAGCATTTTACAGTTAAATAGATGAAAAACACTTAAAATAACGATACTTTAAAGTGCAAATAGAATTTGATTTAAAAAAAGTTCAGATATGTAGCAAAGTTAATAAAAAAGCAGTTGGCACAATGTGGCTAGCAGAAACAAGCAATAAAAAGCAAAACAGACTACTTAATCCACTCAAACTCTCCTGTTCTCTCTCAGCTACTGCATGACTCTGAAGGACACACAGTCAGGCTCTTGCTGAGGTAATACAAGTGAAAAAACCACGCAATTATGGGATTTTAAACAGAAAGATAAAAGGGGTAGAAATAGCCCAATACAGCAAATAAAACTACAGTTTCTCAGCTGAAAACACTCCTACAGTGACAGGCTGTTCCAAAGCTCACCACTCTCACTGATGAACAGAAAAGTTTTCCTCTATCTTAGAAAAGTCTGGGCAGCACAGGAACTTACAAACAGCCCAGAATTCAGCAAAATCTGAAAATGGGACTTTCCAAGATCTAGAAAAGCAGGAAATGAGTAGAGGTATAGGATTTTTTTTTATTTTTTTTAAGTTAAAGCAAATACAGCAATAAAACACTTTCAACACAGAAAATATGCTATCACAATTGAGGGTGTAGCCCTTTACAGGGAAACAGATGAAAAACACTTAAAAATGATACTTTAAAGTGCAAACAGTATTTGATTTTAAAAAAAAAAACAGTTCAGATAAGTAACAAAGTGAATAAAAAAGTGGTCAGAACAATGTGGCTAGAAAAAACAAGCAATAAAAACCAAAAGAAAGGTACTTAATCCACTCAAAGTCTATGTTTCTCTCTCTATTGCTGTAGGACTCTGCAGGACACTCAGGCAGCCTCTTGCTGAGGTAATACAAGTGCAAATTCCGCGCAATCATAGTTGTTTAAACAGAAAGATGAAAGGGATAGAAATAGCTCAAAACGGCAAATAAAACTAATTTCTGAGCTGAAACAATTCCTCCAGTGACAGATAGACAGTTGCAAAACTCACAACTCTCACTGATGCAGAGAGAAGTTTCCCTCTATTTTAGAAATGTCTGGGCAGCACAAAAATTTACACACAGCCCAGAATTCAGCAAACTTTGAAAACCGGACTTTATTAGATCTATACAGCCAGTAAACGAATAGAGGAATAGTTTTTTTTGTTTTTTCATTTTTTTAAAGTTAAAGCAAACACAGCAATAAAACACTTTCAACACAGAAAAAAGGCTATCACACAAGTGTATATCATTTTACAGTTAAATAGATGAAAAACGCTTAAAATAATGATACTTTAAAGTGCAAACAGAATTTGATTTCAAAAAATAGTTCAGATATGTAGCAAAGTTAATAAAAAAGTGGTCGGTACAATGTGGCTAGCAAAAACAAGCAATAAAAAGCAAAACAGAGTACTTAATCTACTCAAACTCTCCTGTTCTCTCTCAGCTGCTGCAGGACTCTGAAGGACACACAGTCAGGCTCTTGCTGAGGTAATACAAGTGCAAAAACCACACAATCATGGGATTTTAAACAGAAAGATGAAAGAGTTAGAAATAGCCAAAACAGCAAATAAAACTACAGTTTTTCAGCTGAAAACACTCCTACAGTGACAGATAGGCTGTTCCAAAGATCACCACTCTCGCTGATGAACAGAAAAGTTTTCCTCTATCTTAGAAAGGTCTGGTCAGCACATGAAATTACAAACAGCCCAGAATTCAGCAAACTCTGAAAAACGGACTTTCCAAGATCTAGAAAGGCAGAACATTAGAGGGATAGGATTTTTTATTTATTTATTTATTTTAAAGTTAACGCAAATACAGCAATAAAAACACTTTCAACACAGAAAATATGCTATCATAATTGAGTGGGTAGCCCTTTACAGGGAAACAGATGAAAACACTTAAAAATTATACTTTAAAGTGAAAACAGTATTTGATTTCAAAAAACTGTTCAGCTAAGTAGCAAAGTGAATAAAAAAGTGGTTGGAACAATGCGGCTAGCAAAAACAAGCAATACAAAGCAAAACAAAGGTACTTAATCCACTCAAAGTCTATGTTTCTCTCTCTATTGCTGTAGGACTCTGCAGGACACCCAGGCAGGCTCATGCTAAGGAAATGCAAGTGCAAAAACCACACAAACATGGGTTTTTAAACAGAAAGATAAAAGGGGTAGAAATAGCCCAAAACAGCCAAGGAAACTACAGCTTCTGAGCTGAAACCACTCCTCTAGTGACAGATAGGCTGTTCCAAAGCACACCACTCTCATGATGAACAGAGAAGCTACCCTCTATCTTAGAAAAGTCTGGGCAGCACAGGAACTTACAAACAGCCCAGAATACAGCAAACTCTGAAAACCGCACTTTACTAGATCTAGAAATGCAGGAAACAAGTAGAGGGATAGGAGTTATTTTTTTTTCATTTTAATTTTAAAAGGTATAGCAAATGTAGCAATGAAAACACTTTCAACACAGAAAATAAATTATCGCACTTGAGTATGTAGTCCTTTACAGTTAAACAGATGAAAAATACTTAAAAAATGATACTTTAAAATACAAACTGTATCTGAGTTCTAAAAATAGTTCAGATAAGTAGAAAAGTTAATAAAAAGGTGGTCGGAACAATGCGGCTTGCAAAAACAATCAAGAAAAAGCAAAACTGAGATACTTAATCCACTCAAAGTCTGTGTTTCTGCTCTATAGGACTCTGCAGCAGACCCAAGCAGGCTCTTGCTAAAGTAATACAAGTACAAAACTACGCAAACACGAGTTTTAAAAGAGAAAGATGAAAGGGATAGAAATTGCCCAAAATGCCCAATAAAACTACAGTTTCTGAGCTGAAACCACTCCTCCAGTGACAGGCTGTACGAACGCTCCCCACTCTCACTGATGAACAGAGAAGCTTCCCTCTATCTTCAAAAGGTTTGTGCAGCACAAACAGCACAGAATTTAGCAAACTCTGAAAACCAGACTTTACTAGATCTAGGAAAGCTGAGGAAATGAGAAGAGGGATAGGATTTTTTTTGTTTTTTTCATTTTTTTTAAATCTTAAAGGAAATACAACAATAAAAACACTTTCAACACAGAAAATAGGATATCACACATAAGTGTGTAGCCATTTACAGGGAAACAGATGAAAATCACTTAAAAATGACACTTTAATGTGCAAATAGTATTTGATTAAAAAAAAAACAGTTCAGATAAGTAGCAAAGTTAATAAAAACACAGTCGGAACAATGTGCCTAGCAAAAACAAGCAATAAAAAAAAAAAAAAAACAGAGGAACTTAATCCACTCAAAATCTCCTTTTCTCTCTGTCCCACTGTAGGACTCTGCAGGACACCCAGGCAGGCTCTTGCTGAGGTAATAGAAGTGCAAAAACTGGGCAAACACAGGTTTTTAAACAGAAAGATGAAAAGATAGAAATAGCCCAAAACCGCCAATAAAACTACAGTTTCTAAGCTGAAGCCACTGTTCCCATGACAGATAGGCTGCTCCAAAGCTCCCCACTCTCGCGGATGAATAGAGAAGCTTTCCTCTATCTTTGAAAGGTCTGGACTGCAAAGGAACTTATAAACAGCCTAAAACTCAGCAAACTCTGTAAACCGTACTTTACTAGATCTAGAAAAGTGGGAAACCAGTAGGGGGATAGTATTTTTTTTAAGTTAAAGCAAATACAGCAAAAAAAAAAACACTTTCAGCAGAGAAAATAGACTATCGAACATGAGTGTGTAGCCCTTTACAGTTAAAAAGGTGAAAAAAACTTAAAAAGCGATACTTTAAATTGCAGTCATATTTGATTTCAAAAACAGTTCAGATAAGTAGCAAAGTTAATAAGAAAGTGGTCGGAAAAATGCAGCTAACAAAAACAAACAATAAAAACAAAACAGAGGTACTTAATCAACTCAAAGTCTTCTTTTCTCTCTCTGCTGCTGTAGGAATCTACAGAATACCCAGGCAGCCTCTTGCTGAGGTAATACAAGTGCAAAACCCGCATAATCATAGGTTTTTAAACAGAAAGATGAAAGGGATAGAAATAGCCCAAAATGGCCAATAAAACTAGTTTCTGAGCTGAAACCATTCCTCCAGTGACAGATAGACAGCTGCAATGCTCACAACTCTCACTGATGCACAGAGAAGTTTCCCTCTATTTTAGAAAAGTCTGGGCAGCACAAAAACGTACACACAGCCCAGAATTCAGCAAACTCTGAAAAGCGGAATTTACTAGATCTATAAAGCCGGGAAACGAATAGAGGAATATGTTTTTATTGTTTTTTTTCATTTTTTTAAAGATAAAGCAAAGACAGCAAAAAAAAAATACTTTCAACACAGAAAATAAGCTATCACACATGAGTGCATAGCATTTTACAGTTAAATAGATGAAAAACACTTAAAATAATGATACTTTAAAGTGCAAACAGAATTTGATTTTAAAAAATAGTTTAGATATGTAGCAAAGTTAATAAAAAAGCGGTCAGTACAATGCGGCTAGAAAAAACAAGCAATAAAAAGCAAAACAGAGTACATAATCCACTCAAACTCTCCTTTTCCCTCTCTGCTGCTGCAGGACTCTGAAGAGCACACAGTCAGGATCTTGCTGAGGTAATAAAAGTACAAAAACCACATAATCATGAGTTTTTAAACAGAAACAAGAAAGGGGTAGAAATAGCCCAAAACAGCAAATAAAACCACAGTTTCTCAGCTGAAAACACTCCTACAGTGACAGAAAGGCTGTTTCAAAGCTCACCACTCTCACTGATGAACAGAAAAATTTTCCTCTATCTTAGAAAGGTCTGGGCAGCACAGGAACTTACAAACAGCCCAGAATTCAGCAAAATCTGAAAACGGGACTTTTAAAGCTCTAGAAAGGCAAGAAATGAGTAAAGGGATAGGATTTTTTTTTTGTTTTGTTTTTTTTTTTTAATTTTTTTTAAAGTTAAAGCAAATATAGCAATAAAAAAACTTTCAACACAGAAAATACGCTATCGCAATTGAGTGTGTAGCTTTTTACAGGGAAACAGATGAAAAAACACTTAATTTATTTTATTTATTTTATTTTACATTTATTGACCGGGCTAGTCTAGCTGGATACATGTCCATTTTCAGTAGAGGCCCAGGGAGTTAAGCTCCAGAGTTTAAGATGAATTTACATTAAAGAAATAACATGAAAGTAAAGAGTAAAAAGAGTACAAAGAGTACAAACAAAAAAAATAAAAAGCATTATAACTACAGACATAGTTATAAAGTTAACAATATTGTGCCAAGGATAATGTTACAAGTGACATTTTGAAAAATACTACCAAAATGTACAATTGTGTTTTTTTTTTTGAAGTAGTAGGAAGGGGAAATATGACAGTGGATGTAAATAAGAGGTAGGTTATAGGTTATAAGATGAAGGTTTTAGTCAGGTGTTAAGAGCTAGTGTTAGGATTAGTACAGGGGCACAGCCATTGTGATTTGAGGTGGAGTTTAATTCTCTTTTTGAAGAGAGATTTTGAGGGAATAGTAGAAAGTTCAGAGGGAAGCAGGTTCCAGTGTTTTCCAACAATGTTGGAAAAGAGGGAATCACCAGCTTTGTTGTTTGCTTTGTCAATATTTACAAGAAGTTTGTGTGTGGATCTTAGAGATTTTAGGTTATGGTAGGGGTAGATAAGGGTAGATAGTATAGGTGTTTTGTCAGGTTGATACAGTATTTGATGGGCTATGGTTAATTGATTGATTTTAAGTTGCTGCTGAAATTCAAGCCAGCCTAGTTGCTTTAGATTAGTACAATGGTGGGTTCTGAAAGGGTTACCTGTAGCAAATCTGACTATGTTGTGGTAAGAGTTTTCTAATTTAAGAAGATTCTTTTTTGACAAGTTAGTAAATATGGGTGAGGCATAGAGGAGGGGAAATATAAGGTGGGAGTGGGCAATAGTAATTCTAGATTCTGGAGTGAGGAAAGGTTTGATTCGGTAAAGAGAGACTATTTTTTTGTTAATATTTTTCAAAGTGTTGCTTATATGGGTATCAAAGTTAAGGCTGTTGTCTATGGTAATTCCTAATAGTTTAGTAGTGGGATCTTGTGATATAGGTGTGCCATTTTTAGATGTTATTGTAAAGTCTATAGGTGGAGATTTACTGGAGGGTGTAAAGAGAAGGAGTTTAGTTTTTTTTGGGTTAAGTAGGAGACAGCATTGAGAAAAACATTCTTCAACAGAATATGTGTTGTGTAAGGGAGTGAAGATTAGGTACTGATGTGGCTGAGCAAATGAGTGTGGAGTCATCTGCGTACTGAATGCATGTAGCTTGTGGAACTACTTAGTGGAGGTCATTGATAAACAAAGAAAACAGAAGGGGACCCAGTATGGACCCTTGGGGGACACCAATGTTAACAGGTAGCTGGGAAGATAGGGTGGAGTTCCAGAGTACTGCTTGGTGTCTGTCATTTAAGTAGTATTTGAACCAGTTAATGGGTTGGGTTTCTAGTGACAAAGATTGGAGAATGTGTATGAGTATTTGGTGGTTGACCATGTCAAAAGTCTTGGACAGGTCTAAGAAGAGTGCTGAGGAAAGCGTGTTGTGGTTGCGATTTTTGTTGATTGTGTCTGTAAAGGAGAGGAGGGCAGTGGTGGTACTGTGGGAAGGTCTAAAGCCATGTTGAGTATTAGAAAGTAAGTTATTTTGGAGAAGATGGTCCAGCAGTTGCTTGTGTATACATCTTTCCATAATTTTTGATAAGGGAGAGAACAGGGCTATAGGGCGGTAGTTTGAAATTTCAGTAGAATTTCCACCCTTGTGAAGTGGGATGATATAGGATACTTTCCAAAGTTTTGGGACATATCCCTCTGTGATGGTTCTGTTGATGAGTATGGAAATTGGGTAGGCTATGGATCTGGCTGCTAATTGCAAGTATTCGGCGGGTAGTAGGTCAGCAGAGAGGGTACAAGGTTTGAGTTTTTTGATAAGGGAGAGAATGTAAGTTGTAGGGACAGGTTGGAAGAGAAAAGGGGGAGGTGGATTTAAGTTACAGTTGGATATAGTTGTGTCATTTCTAGAGAGTTGACTGGCTAGAGTTTGAATTGTTTCATTGAAGAAGGAATTAAAGTCATTAGCAATTTGGTTGGATTTCTTTGTCAGAGCCTTGTGGGTTGGGTGTGATAGGTTTACTTGGCTGTAGTAGCTGATTTATGTTAGCCCAGAACTTTTGTGGGTTGTTTTTGCGAGTTTGCTGAGATTTTAGGTAATAGTTTTTTTATCGGTCATTATTGCCTTTTTGGTCTCATTTCTCAGTAGTTTATAGTGTTGGTAATCTGTAGTATTTTTAGTTGAGTGGAATTTGATCCAGATCTTATTTCTGAGTTGGATTTTTAGCTTTCTTTCTTTTGAGAGCCAAGGGGCAGATTTGGTTCTAATTCTAATAGAGTGAGTGGGGGCATGGTAGTTAAGTATGGTCAGGAACTTAGCATTATAGTAATCTACAGCTTAATCAAGAGAAAGGTGTTTTAAGGGGGACCAGTTACAAGCATTCAGTTCATTTTTAAAGAGTTCCAAATTGAAGTTTTTTTTGGTTCTGATTGTTCTATTTATGCCTTGGGTAGGAGGGTTAGTTTTGAGCTTGATAATATAGGTAAGTAAGTGATCACTTATATCATCAGGGAGGGTTCCTGTTTCATAAGTATGGGGCTGACTGTTGGTGAGTATCCAATCTAGGATGCTTTCTTTGTTGTTGGCTTTATTTATTCTAGTGGGGGAGGTGATAGTTTGTGCAAACCCATAAAGATTGATGTGGCTAGTAGGTTGTTTGTTACAGCAAGATTGCCAATCAATGTTTAGGTCACCTAAGATGAATGTTTCTTGGGGTAAGTTTAAAGATAGCCAACATAGGATGCTTTTGATGGTGGAAATGTTATTTCCAAGGGGGACATAGATGCAGATGATAAACATAGATTTAACAGAGTTTAGTTTGAGTTTGGTAATAAGAATTTCAGCATTAGAGTCCTGAGGAGGTTTTTTTTATTTGAAGGCTAGATTTAAATAAGATAGCTACTCCACCACCTTTTTTGAAACCCTGTCAAGACGCAAGATATTATAGCCAGGAGGGGTGACTTCAGTGTCTTTTGTAGAAGGTTTTAGCCAGGTTTCAGTTAGACAGATTATATTGAAGGAGTAGTGTTCTAAGAGAGCATGGAGTTGTGTTGTTTTGTTATTAATGCTACGTATGTTGAGGTTTGCTATTGAGAATGAGTTGTTTTTTTTGGTAGGGGGCTAGCAGTAGGGATTTGATTAAAGCTCTGATTAATAGAGGAGCTAATTGGACCTGGGTTTGGGTGAATATCACCATCGTTAAGGGAGCGTAGTAGGGTTAGATATGTAGTGTTTGTATATTTACTTTGGGGCAGGGGTAGTCTTTTAGGATTTAGGTGAGCATATTTTATGTGGGTTGTCCTATGATATTTAGGTAAAAGATAGTTAGGTGTGGAAGTGATGTTGATGTGATGGTTTTGGAAGATAAGAATTGAAGCGGTAGAATGTTTAGATGGGTTGGGAAGGTGTGATAGTAGTGGGTATTCGTCGGAGGTTAGAAGGAGTGCTAATGTTAGAGGGGGAAGAAGTGAGAGTAAGAGTAAGGTATGTTTTAGAGCTAGGGTGGGGCATTTGTACATTGTAGTGGTGGTTATTAAGTTGCAGTTCTTTGTACAAGTGTAGTGATGTGGTACTGCAGGATAAGGTAATGGAGGTAGTGAAAGGGAGTGGTTAAGAGAAGGAAAAGTATGGAGGGAAAGGAGTAGATTGGTTAAAGGTGGGGAAGTTTTTATTGGATGAAAGGTAAGGGGTGTGGCTAGTTAACTAGAAATGTAGAGGCACTGGGGGTGGGTGAGATTTGGGGGTAGGGTAGGGTAGTGGAGAGAGCCCGCTGGGGGAACGGAGCAGGTTGAGACAAAGGAAGAGACGTTAGCAAGTAAACAATCAGTAAAGTAGGTAGCTGCAGGTTGGAAGGCAGGAGATGAGTGGAAAGGTGTAGGATAGAGGGGGAGTCTAGGGAGAAAGACAGCTAGACAGGATTAAGCAGAAAGGCACCAAATAAGTAAGATTAGGAACTGGCAAGAAGCTTATTTAAATAGATAGAGGTTACAAGGTATTATAGGGAGAGAGGGAGTGATAGATGGATGGGAGAGGAGTGCCCCCTAGTGGGCAGTTCTGGTGTTGTAGATGAAACTTTAAGGGAGCTGGAAAGTACAGGTGAGTGGAGAAAGAGAAAAATATAGGGAGAGGGGGTGAGGGTAAGTGAAAGGTTGAAAAGGCTAGGTAGGTAGATGCGGAAAAGGGGTAAGGCAGCTGGCTGCTCAGGCTCTCCGCGAACTTTGGAGCCCTGAAACGGTACTGGATAGGGGTCTGCTTTACCAAGTAGATTTAGTCCATAACATACTTATATCTATCCTTGATGGAGGGTTCAGAAAAATAGGACGCTGGAGGTTGAGGCCACTGGATTTGGATAGGGTTCTTAACACACCAGGTAGGCTGTGGTTATATCAAGAGCAGGTCAAGGAAGAGCTGGGAACATGGGGAAGAAGGGAGATAAAAATGTAGATGAGAGATACAGAGTTAGCAATTTAGTATATATATTCAAAGGCAGAAATCGCTAGCAGTAACACTTATAATGTTGCAATATAGTGACTGTTAAATAACAGATAAGATACATACATTTAGGCAGTCTAAGCAGTTCTCAGTCATTTATAGGCAACAGCATTTAAGAGCAATACTAATAATACAGGTAGCACTTGTAGCATTGCAAATAGTGACATACATTTGGAAAGTCTGATCAGTTCACAAGCACTTATAGGCAACAGCATTCAAGAGGTACAAGCATCAAAATCACAGTAAAATGGTACAAAAATGCAGGTAAATATGGTCAGCAGTAAAAGGCTAAAATTAAGGTAGAGTACCTGACAAAGGACTAATAGTCTATAGGTGCATGTTGAGATGTTAGGTGTGGGGGCGTATACTTATGAGAGAAATGTGTGAGGCGGATTAATTTATGAGGAATTACTGAAGGGCATCACAATAGGGAGCTGCTAATATACAGCAGGATTGCCATATATGCGGTCTATACAAATGATACTTTAAAGTGCAAACAGTATTTGATTTCAAAAAACAGTTCAGATAAGTAGCAAAGTGAATAGAAAAGTGGTTGGAACAATTCGGCTAGCAAAAACAAGCAATAAAAAGCAAACCAGAGGCACTTAGTACACTCAAAGTCTGTGTTTCTCTTTCTGCTGCTGTAGGACTCTGAAGGACAATCAGGCATGCTCTTGCTGAGGAAATGCAAGTGCAAAAACTGCACAAACATGGGTTTTTAAACAGAAAGACGAAAAAGATAATAAAAGCCCAAAACAGCCAAGAAAACTACAGTTTCTGAGCTGAAACCACTCCTCTTGTGACAGATAGGCTGTTCCAAAGCACACCACTTTCAATGATGAAAAGAGAAGCTACCCTCTATCTTTGAAAAGTCTGGGCAGCACAGGAACTTGCAAACAGCCCAGAATACAGCAACCTCAGAAAACCATACTTTACCATATCTAGAAAGGCAGGAAACCAGTAGAGGGATAGGGTTTTTTTTTTTTTTTGTTTTAATTTTAAAAGCTATAGCAAATGTAGAAAGGAAAGCACTTTCAACACAGAAAATAGGCTATCGCACTTGAGTATGTAGTCTTTTACAGTTAAACAGATGAAAAACACTTAAAAAATGATACTTTAAAATGCAAACAGTATCTGATTTGTAAAAACAGTTCAGATAAATAGCAAGGGTAATAAAAAGATGGTCAGAAAAATGCATCTAGCAAAAACAAGCAAGAAAAAGCAAAACAGAGTTACTTAATCCACTCAAAGTCTATGTTTCTCTCTCTGCTGCTGTAGGACTCTGCAGAACAACCAGGCAGGCTCTTGTTGAGGTAATACAAGTACAAAACCATGCAAACACGAGTTTTTAAACAGAAAGTTGAAAGGGATAGAAATTGCCCAAAATGGCCAATAAAACTACAGTTTCTGAGCTGAAAGCACTCCTCCAGTGACAGATAGGCTGTACCAAAGCTCACCACTCTCACTGAGGAACAGAGAAGCTTCCCTCTATCTTCAAAAGGTTTGGGCAGCACAGGAACTTACAAACAGCCCAGAATTCAGCAAACTCTGAAAACCAGACTTTACTAGATCTAGGAAAGCTGGGAAATGAGTAGAGAGATAGGATTGTTTTTTTTTTTTTTTTTTAATGTTAAAGCAAAGACAGCAACAGAAAACTTTCAACATAGAAAATAAGCTATCACACTTGAGTTTGTAGCCCTTTACATGGAAACAGATGAAAAACACTTAAAAATGATACTTTAAATTGCAGTCAGTATTTGATTTCAAAAACAGTTCAGATAAGTAGCAAAGTTATAAATTAAAGTAAAAAACCAGCCAGAAAAATGCAGCTAGCAAAAACAAACAATAAAAACAAAACATAAATACTTAATTGACTCAAATTCTCCTTTTCTTTCTCTGCTGCAATAGGAATCTACAGGATACCCAGGCAGCCTCTTGCTAAGGTAATACAAGTGCAAAACCTGTGCAATCACAGGTTTTTAAACAGAGAGATGAAAGGGATAGAAATAGCCCAAAACGGCCAATAAAACTACAGTTTCTGAGCTGAAACTATTCCTCCAGTGACAGATAGGCAGTTCCACAGCTTACAACGTTCACTGATGCACAGAGAAGTTTTCCTCTACCTTAGAAATGTCTGGGCAGCACAAAAACTTTCAAACAGCCCAGAATTCAGCAAACTCTGGAAACTGGACTTTACTAGATCTATAAAGCCAGGAAACAAATAGAGGGACAGCTTTTTTTTTTTTTTTTCATTTTTTTGAAATTTAAAGCAAACACAGCAATAAAAACACTTTCAACACAGAAAATAGGCTATCACACATGAGTATATAGCATTTTACAGCTAAATAGATGAAAAACACTTAAAATAATGATACTTTAAAGTGCAAACAGAATTTGATTTAAAAAAATCGTTCAGATATGTAGCAAAGTTAATAAAAAAGCGGTCGGCACAATGCGGCTAGCAAAAACAAGCAATAAAAAGCAAAACAGAGTACTTAATCCACTCAAACTCTCCTTTTCTCTCTCTGCTGCTGCAGAACTCGGAAGGACACACAGTCAGGCTCTTGCTGAGGTAATACAAGTGCAAAAATCAAGTAATCATGTTTTTTTAAACAGAAAGATGAAAGGGGTAGAAATAGCCCAAAACAGCAAAAAAAACTAGAGTTTCTGAGCTGAAAACACTCCTACAGTGACAGCTCACTGATGAACAGACATTCTTAACTCTATCTTAGAAAGGTCTGGGCAGCACAGGAACTTACAAACAGCCCAGAATTCAGTAAACTCTGAAAACCGGACTTTCCAAGATCTAGAAAGGCAGGAAATGAGTAGAGGGATAGGATTTTTTTGTTTTTTTATTTTAATTTTAAAAGCTATAGCAAATGCAGCAATAAAAACACTTTCAACACAGAAAATAGGCTATCACACTTGAGTATGGAGCCCTTTACAGTTAAACAGATGAAAAACACTTAAAATAATACTATACTTTAAAATGCAAACAGTATCTGATTTCTAAAAACAGTTCAGATAAATAGCAAAGTTAATAAAAAGGTGGTCTGAACAATGCGGCTAGGAAAAACAAGCAAGAAAAAGCAAAACAGAGATACTTAATCCACTCACAGTCTGTGTTTCTCTCTATCTGCTGCTGTAGGACTCTGCAGAACACCCAGGCAGGCACTTGCTGAGTTAATACAAGTACAAAACTGTGCAAACATGAGTTTTTAAACAGAAAAATGAAAGGGTAAGAAATTGCCCAAATGGCTAATAAAACTACAGTTTCTGAGCTGAAACCACTCCTCCAGTGACAGATAGGCTGTACCAAAGCTCACCACTCTCACTGATCAACAGAGAAGTTTCCCTCCATATTCAAAAGGTTTGAGCAGCACAGGAACTTACAAACAGCCCAGAATTCAGCAAACTCTGAAAACCAAAATTGACTAGATCTAGGAAAGCTGGGAAATGAGTAGAGGGATAGGATTTTTTTTTTTGTTTTTTTCATTGTTTTAAATGTTAAAACAAATACAGCAATAAAAACGCTTTCAACACAGAAAATAAGCTATCACACTTGAGTGTGTAGCCCTTTACAGGGAAACAAATGAAAAACACTTAAAAACGACACTTTAATGTGCAAATAGTATCTGATTTAAAAAAAAAACAGTTCAGATAAGTAGCAAAGTTAATAAAAAAGCAGTTGGAACAATGCGGCTGGCAAAAACAAGCAATAAAAAGCAAAACAGAGGTACATAATCCACTCAAAGTCTCCTTTTCTCTCTTTCTGCTGCTGTAAGACTCTACAGGACACCTAGACAGACTCTTGCTGAGGTAATACAAGCGCAAAACCATGCAATCATGGGTTTTTAAACAGAAATATGAAAGGGATATAAATTGCCCAAAATGGGCAATAAAACTACAGTTTCTGAGCTGAAACCACTCCCCTAGTGACAAATAGGCTGTTCTAAAGCTCACCACTCTTACTGATGAACATAGAGCAGCACAGGAACTTACAAACAGCCTAGAATTTAGTAAACACTGAAAACCAGACTTTACCTGATCTAGAAAGGACAGAAATGAGTAGAGGCATAGGATTTTTTTTCATTTTTTTAAGTTAAAGCAAATATAGCAATAAAACACTTTTAACACAGAAAATAAGCTATCACACTTGAGTGTGTAGCCCCTTACAGTTAAACAGATAAAAGCACTTAAAAAAGATATTTTAAAGTGCAAACAGTATTTGATTGCAAAAAGCCATTCCAATAAGTAGCAAAGTTAATAAAAAAGTGGTCGGAACAACGTAGCTAGGAAAAAAAAGCAATAGAAAGCAAACCAGAGGTACTTAATCCACTCAAACTCTACCTTTCTCTCTCTCTGCTGCTGTTGGACTGTTCAGCAAATCCAGGCAGGCTCTTGTTTAGGTAATACAAGCAGAAAAACTGCACAATCACAGTTTTTAAACAGAAAGATGAAAGGGAGAGAAATAACCCAAAACAGCCAGTAAAACTACAGTTTCTGAGCTGAAACCAGCCCTCCAGTGACAGATAGGCTATTCCAAAGCTCACCACTCTCACTGATGAACAGAGATACTTTCCCCTATCTTAGAAAGGTCTGGGCAGCACAGGAACTTACAAAGAGCCCAGAATTCAGCAAAACCTGAAAACCGGACTTTATTCGATCTAGAAAGGTGAGAAATGAGTAGAGGGATAGGATTTTTTTTTAAGTTAAACCAAATACAGCAATAAAAAAATGTTCGACACAGAAAATAGGCTATCGCAAACCAAAGAAATGTAAAAGAAAACCAAATAGTCACAAAACGAGGTCCTTGTCAGCAGAAACCACACAATCAATAAAATCCTTAACGCGTTTTATTGTAGCAACAAAGCGTTTTCGCCACAGCAGTCCGTGGCTTCTTCAGAGGAATAAAACATCTAAAACAGCACGTTCCATTCATATCAGGAAATACAGGAAATGACATCTTCCAATTTCCTGAAAGCAGCAACCGCTTTTTTTAAAAAAATATATATATAATATAAATGTAATATATAACACCATGCACTACAAAACATATTATTAGTTAATACAACAGCCTGTATATAAACTTTATATAAAAAACATATGTAAAATAAAAATAATTTTAAACATGTCTTATAAAGTAAGTCTAAATATAAATAAAAATTTAACAGTTAAAACTGCACCTTTTTATATATTTGTTTATGTATTTATTCATTTTCACAGGACCAGCTATCCTTAGAAAAATACCTATGAATATGTATGTATTTTTCTACAATTGCAAGCTACTAAACTTAACATTTTTTTACTTGTTTTAACTTTTTTAGCACACTAATGGTATCCTCAAAACGTCCTGTCTTGTACCTATGTAAACCAATTTTAACCCTATGCTATAAGGAACCCATTTTTTAATACTGGTGGTGGGTATTTTAACTGTGATGTTTCCATAACTTCTTATGACTGCAATAAAGACGTCAAACTCTACCCTGTTTTCATAAAGAAAACTAAACAAGTTTTTCTTATAAACTACCTAAAGTAACTTTTTAATTTCAGTACAGGAGCTATATTGCAGTTGCTGTTCAACCCAGCATGCCTAAACGCGTCAAGGCGTAACTGCCATTCTAGCTCCCTGTTTTCCAAAATTAATGAAAAAGGGCCTCCCCTAGTCTTTAATGGTACATGGTCAATGGCCATAAATTGGAAGCTGTGACCTGGATTTAAATCTATATGTTTTGCCAGTGCATTGTCGCCCTTATTGTTTTTAATAGCATACATGTGTTCATACATTCGGTCTCTGACCCGACGGTCCGTTTTACCGATGTAGAACGCTTGGCAACAATTACACATGGCGATGTGAATAATAGATTTACTCTCACAATTTAAAGTAAAACGGATATGATACTTCCTTTCCCTGACCGTAAATGTTTCACCAACTCTAACCTTATTGCAAAATTTACAAAAGCCACATTTGAACATGCCTCTCTTTTTGTAAAAAGTATTTTGGGGTACGTCCCTTTGTAACAATTCCTTAAGGTTATTTGATCTCTTAAAAATAAATCTTGGTTTACTTCCTAGTTTTTCAACCAAAAGGGAATTTGAAGATATAAGATACCAGTTTTTACGTATTATAGCCAGAATCCCTTTAGAATTTGTACTAAAGGTGGTGATGAAACTCAAAGAAAAATCATATTCTTCACTTAAAGATGTAACTGTGACTGTCTCCCCTCTATTCAAATCAATCTCCACCAGTGCTGTGTTAACAGTGGGATCAACGTGTGTAGGATTTTTTTGGAGTAATAAAGGTTTATAAAAACCATTAGACCTTTTACAAGTAACCTCACCAATCAAGTCTGATAACATTTGGTCAGGGTACCCTTGGTTACTGAACATTTCTCTCAATAATTCACATTCTTTAACGAAATCAACCATAGTGCTGCACATTCTTCCTGCCCTCACCAGTTGTCCCTTTACAATGGACCTTTTCTGTTGGTATGGGTGAAAACTGGAGAAGCGCAAGAATGAATTGCAGTATGTAGCTTTTCTAAACACTGTTGACGTTAGACCTTGACCTACAAGGTCCTTTTCTAACTTAACGTCAAGGTAGTCAATTTCACTGGTTGAAAATTTGAATGTGAACTTTAAAAATTCAGTTGTTGAATTAATGGTTTCCACGAAACCTGCAGCTTCTAGTTCCGAGCCCCTGAACAAGATAAAGATATCGTCCAGGAACCGGGTATAATACATAACAGGTACCATTAAACCAGGGATCTTCCTTAGAATGTTAGCCTCCCAATATCCCATAACGTAATTTGCCACTCCAGCCCCACATGGGGAGCCCATCGCAACACCACGTTTTTGAAGGAAGAAGTCACCATTAAAGGTGAAGTAATTAGAGGTCAGGACAATATCCAATAATTCAGTGACCAAGTCCACTTCCAACTTAGAGGCCCCAAATTCCTGAAGCATAGACCCTATCCACTCTACCGCTTCTTGATGCGGTATAGAAGTGTATAGGTCTATCACATCAATGGTTAAAAAATTGTTGTCACCATTATATAAAATACCATTGATGTTGTCAAGGAAGGACCACGAATCTTTACATATACTGGTAATCTCCTTCATATATTTGTCCAGTATATTTGTTATAAGTTTAGAACAGGGATATGTAATGGAGGACCTACCGTCAATCAGCGCTCTCATAGGGGGGTTGTTTATACTCTTATGAATCTTAGGGATTCCGAACATGACAGGTATTTTTGGGCAATTTATGTCAATATAATTGTACAAGTTGATGTCAATTTTTCCTGCCAAGAACAGGTCCCTAAAATAACCCCTAATCCTATGGATGTTACCGTTAACCTCACTTTTAGATGATTTTATATACGCGTCAGTGTCCAACATCATGGTCATCTTCTCATTGTATGTTAAATTGTCTAATAACACTAACCCACCACCTTTGTCAGGTTTTAGTAAGCGTACAGGTAACCGACATATCTCATCCAATAGCAACAGTTGTTCCTTGGAAATGTTTGAGTTTCCTGTGCTTGACCTATCATTACCATTAGTGGCAAGAAATCTGAAATCCATTTCACAAATGTTCTCAAACAATTGTAATGTATTGTGTAGTGGGGGATTAAACACACTAGCTAGTCTCATAGTAGGTAAACCGTCACTGTTAGTTCCAATGTTTAAGTTTTCAATACCATTTTGTTGGTTAAAAACTAGTTTTAGGTTCATTTTCCTCACATAACATTTTAATTTTATAATTTCATTAGAAATACTCCCAGTTCTACTTGGAACAAAAGAGTTACCAAAAGCTAGTAATTCGATTAACTGCTCATCAAGAATAATGTCGGAAAAATTATAAATTTTAAAATCCCCATTCTTGTTGGTAAGGATGACAGGATGTTCAGGTGCAATGGGCGGGCAAGATAAATCAGATTGCACAGTGAGTAAGGGAGATGACCCATATGTGCCAGACCCGTTAATATCTGGGCCTTCAGTTAGTTCTTCCTCCTGTTCACATAAGTCCTGTTGCTGCGTTGCCCTAAAAAAATTTTGCCATTGTACTGGTTACCTGATTTATTGTTAGTACTGGAACCCTGTTGGTGATTACCAGGACCACCATTGTTTCTGGCAAAACCTTTTATTCTATTGCTCCATCTTAGTCCTGTGCTAGTATGGCCTTCATTGTTTTCTTCCATTATGTCGTCCAGCCCACTCCTGTCCTCCACCACCTCTGTCATCTGGCTATCACTTATATGACCTGAACAAGAACCATTAGGTCCCTTTAATTTAGGGTATGCACAATTTTTAGAATAGGCCTCCCTATCCCTGATCAGTTTTTTATTTTTACCAGCTTTTAACTTCACTAATAAGGTGTCAATACTAGATAAAATCCATCCATAGTCGAATTTATATCTAGCAAAGTCCAAATCAAGTTTAATATAATTGTCCAAGTTGTTAATTTCATCCATTAACAAATCAATATGCAAAGCATAGTGTTTGACAATAACTTCTAAAAGTTGAACACCCTGCTGTTGAAAGAGTACTTCTAAATCAGTAAAAAATGCTTGATCAGTAATTAAAGCAGATGGCACAAAATTGTTGCGTAACCCTTTAGGTATTAGTTTCTCCACAATACATTATTTGAAATAAGCCGAATCCAACTGCAATTTTTTTAATTTAAGCAGTTTGGAGTCAAATAGTTTTAGCTTATCTGCTAAACATGTGTTTCTAATGATTGGTACATCATTGCTAGATGGCGTACCTTGTTGTCCAAAAGTTAGGTTGGCAGTGTCCAATAGCCAACCCCCCAAGTCCGGTAAACCAAAATTAGTCCCAACAGGTCTGTTATTAGAGTTTGCCAAAACTGTTGTGTCAGTTCGTGAATAAGGTCGTTCATTCGTGACTGCCACAGCATAAGTAACGGAGCGTCCTGTCCTCTCTTCTCCTCCTACACCATCCGCAGACAACGGAAAAATACCTTCCGGACTATTTACTAGCCCCAAATTGGTGCTAGCAGGTAAGTTTTGTCGTTCCGGCTGGGCTGCCGGTATCCAGTCATCAAGACTCACTTGACTCACACCTGTCGTGTTAGAAGCACCGGAAATACCTGCCCTAGACGTCCGGATAGCAGCCTGCATGTCGTCGATCCTTGAATTCAGCTGGTCCAGTCTGACAGATAAACCGGCAAGAACGCCGGCTAAATCTGTGTTAGTGTTATCAGTGCCACTCGCCATCAAAATGCTTAGTTGGAAACTGCCCAGACAATCAGGAATCCTCGTAACAAAAACCACAAACCAAAGAAATGTAAAAGAAAACCAAATAGTCACAAAACGAGGTCCTTGTCAGCAGAAACCACACAATCAATAAAATCCTTAACGCGTTTTATTGTAGCAACAAAGCGTTTTCGCCACAGCAGTCCGTGGCTTCTTCAGAGGAATAAAACATCTAAAACAGCACGTTCCATTCATATCAGGAAATACAGGAAACGACATCTTCCAATTTCCTGAAAGCAGCAACCACTTTTTTTAAAAAAATATGTATATAATATAAATGTAATATATAACACCATGCACTACAAAACATATTATTAGTTAATACAACAGCCTGTATATAAACTTTATATAAAAAACATATGTAAAATAAAAATAATTTTAAACATGTCTTATAAAGTAAGTCTAAATATAAATAAAAATTTAACAGTTAAAACTGCACCTTTTTATATATTTGTTTATGTATTTATTCATTTTCACAGGACCAGCTATCCTTAGAAAAATACCTATGAATATGTATGTATTTTTCTACAATTGCAAGCTACTAAACTTAACATTTTATCGCACTTGAGTGTGTAGCCCTTTACAGTTAAAAACATGAAAAAAACTAAAAATTACACTTTAATGTGCAAACGGTATTTCATTTAAAAAGCAGTTTAGATAAGTAGCAAAGTTAATACAAAAACAGTTGGAACAATGCAGCTAGCAAAAACAAGCAATTAAAAGCAAAACAGAGGTACTTAATCTACTTAATGTCTCCCTTTATCTCTCTCTGCTGCTATAGGACTCTACAGGGCACCCAGTCATGCTTTTGCTGAGGTAATACATACACAAAAAACACACAATCACAGGTTTGTAAACAGAAAGGTAAAAGGAATAGAAATATCCCAAAACAGCCAGTAAAACTACAGTTTCTGAGCTGAAACCACTTCTCCATTGACAGATAGGCAGTTCCAAAGCTCACTATTTTCACTGAAGAACAGAGAAGCTTCTGCCTATCATAGAAAGGTCTGGGCAGTGCAGGAACATACAAAAATCCCATAATTCAGCAAACTCTGAAAAACGGACTTTACTAGATCTAGAAAGCTGAGAAATGAGTAGAGGGATAGGACTTTTTTTTTTTTCATTTTTTAAAGCAAATACAGAAATAACAACACTTTCAACACAGAAAACAGGCTGTCACAGTTGAGTGTGAGCCCTTTACAGTTAAACAGATGAAAAACACTTAAAAAAATGGTACTTTAAAGTGCAAATAGTATTTGATTTCAAAAAGCCATTTAGATACATAGCAATGTTAATAAAAAGCAGTCAGAACAATGTAGCTAGCAAAAACAAGCAAAAACAAAAAGCAAAACAGAGGTATGTAATCCACTCAAACTCTCCTTTTCTATCTATCTGCTATGTAGGACTCTGCCAGACACCCAGATTGGAAAAATGTAGCTAGGAAAAACAAGCAATAAAAAGCAAAACAGAGGTACTTAATCCACTTAAACTCTCATTTTCTCTCTATCTCTCTCTCTCTCTCTCTGCTGTAGCACTCTGCTGGACACCCAGGCAAGCTCTTGTTGAGGTAACACAAGCCCCAAAACTGTGCAATCACAGGTTTTTAAACAGAAAGATAAAAGGGATATAAATAGCCCAACACAGCCAATAAAACTACACTTTCTGAGCTGAAACCACTCCTCCAGCAACAGATAGGCTGTTCCAAAGCTCACCACTCTTATTGATGAACAGAGAAGCTTCCCTCTATCTTAGAAAGTTCTGGGCAGAACAGGAACTTATAAACAGCCTAGAATTCAACAAACTCTGAAAACCAGACTTTACTAGATCTAGAAAGGCGGGGAATGAGTAAAGGGATAGGATTTTTTTCATGTTTTTTTAAAGTTAAAGTTAATACAGCAATAAAAAAAACTTTCAACACAGAAAGTATGCTATTACACATGAGTGTGTAGCCCGTCTCAGTCAAACAGAATAAAAACACTTAAAAAAGATACTTTAAAGTGCAAACAGTATTTGATTTCAGAAAAACAGTTCAGATAAGCAGCAAAGTTAATCTACAAGCGGTCTGAACAATGCTTCTAGCAAAAACATGCAATAAAAAGCAAAACAGAGGTACTTAATCCACTTAAAGTCTCCTTTTCTCTCTCTGCTGCTGTAGGACTCAGCAGGACACCCAGGCAGGCTCTTACTGAGGTAATAGAAGTGCAAACACCCTACAAACACAAGTTTTTAAACAGAAAGATGAAAGGGATAGAAATAGCCCATAACAGCCAACAAAACTATAGTTTCTGAGCTGAAACCACTCCTCCAGTGACAGATTGGCTGTTTGTAAGTTCAGCCTCTCACTGATGCACAGAGAAACGTCCCTCTATCTTACAAAGGTCTAGGCAGAAGAGGAACTTAGAAGCAGCCCAGAATTCAGCAAACTCTGAAAATCGGACTTTACTAGATTTAGAAAGGCAGGAAATGAGTAGAGGAATAGGATTTTTTTAAGTTAAAGCAAATACAGCAATAAAAACACTTTCAACACAGAAAATAGGCTATCACACTTGAGTGTGTAGTCCTTTACAGGAAAACAGATAAAAAAACATTAAAAAATGATACTTTAAAGTGCAAACAGTATTTGATTTCAAACAAACAGTTTGGATAAGAAGCAAAGTTAATAAAAAAGCAGTCTGAAGAATGCGGCTAGCAAAAACAAGCGATAAAAAGAAAAACAGAAGAACTTAATCCACTCAAAGTCTCCTTTTATCTCTGTGCTGCTTTTGGACTCTGCAGGAAAAGCAGGCAGGCTCTTGCTGAGGTAACAAAAGTGCAAAAACTGGGCAAACATGAGGTTTTAAACAGAAAGATGAAAGGGATAGAAATAGCCCAAAACAGCCAATAAAACTACAGTTTCTGAGCTGAAACCACTCCTCCACTTATAGATAGGCTTCTCCAAAGCTCATCACTCTCAGTGATGAATAGAGAAGCTTCTTTCTATATTAGAAAGGTCTGGGCAGCAAAGGAACTTACAAACAGCCCAGAATACAGGACATTATGAAACCCAGACTTTTTCCAGATCTAGAAAAGTGGGAAACCAGTAGAGGGATATGATTTTTTTAATTAAAGCAAGTACAGCAACAAAAACACTTTCAACACAAAAAATAAGCTATTGCACTTGAGTGTGTAGCCCTTTATAGTTAAACAGATGAAAAACACTTAAAAACAATACTTTAAAGTGCAAACAGTATTTGATTTAAAAAAAAAGTTTGGATAAGTAGCAAAGTTATTAAAAATGTGGCCGGAAAAATGCAGCTAGCAAAAACAAGAAATAAAAAGCAAAACAGTGGTACTTAATCCACTCAAAGTCTCTTTTTCTCTTTCTGCTGCTGTAGGACTCTTCAGGATGACCAAGCAGGCTCTTGCTGAGGTAATACAATTTATAAAAATGCACAATCATGGGTTTTTAAACAGAATCATGAAAGGGATAGAAATATCCCAAAACAGCCAAAAAATCTAGTTTCCAAGCTGAAACCACTCCTCCAGCAAGAGATAGATTGTTCCAAAGCTCACCACTCTCACTGATGAACATAGAAGCTTTCCTTTATCTTAGAAAGGTCTGGGAAGCACTGGAACTTACAAACAGCCCAGAATTCAGCATACTCTGAAAACCAACTTTACTCAACCTAGAAAGGCGGGATACGAGTACAGGGATAGGATTTTTTTTTTTTAAAGTTAAAGCAAATACAGTAATAAAAACTCTTTCAACACAGAAAATAGACTATCACACTTGAGTGTGTAGCCCTTTACATTTAAACAGATGAAAACACTTAAAAATGATACTTTAAAGTGCAAATAGTATTTAATTTAAAAAAAATGTTCATATAAGTAGCAAAGTTCATAAAAAAGCAGTCGGAACAATGAGGCTTACAAAAACAAGCAATAAAAAGCAAAACAGAGGTACTTAATCCACTCAAAGTCTCCTTTTTTCTATGCTGCTGTAGGACTCTACAGGGCACCCAGGCAGGCTCTTGATGATGTAATGCAAGTGCAAAAATCATGCAAACATGGGTTTTTAAACAGAAAGTGATCAAAATAGCCCAAAACAGCCACCAAAACTATAGTTTCTGAGTTGACACCACTCCTCCAGTGATAGATAGGCTGTTCAAAAGCTCACCCCTGTCACTGATGCACAGAGAAGGTTCCCTCTATCTTAGAAAGTCTAGGCAGCACAGGAACTTACAAACAGCCCAGAATTCAGCAAACTCTGAAAATCAGACTTTACTAGATCTAGAAAGGCAGGAAACAAGTAGAGGGATAGGATTTTTTTAAGTTAAGGCAAATACTGCAATAAAAACACTTTCAACAACAAAAAATACGCTATCACACTTTTGTTTATAGCCCTTTGAAGGAAAATAGATGAAAAAACAATTAAAAATCGATACTTTAAAGTGCAAATAGTATTTGATTTCAAAAAACAGTTCAAATAAGTAGAAACTTTAATAAAAAAGCCATTGGAAAAATTTGCCTAGCAAAAACAAGTGATAAAAAAAAAACAAAGGAACTTAATCCACTCAAAGTCTCCATTTCTCTCTATGCTGCTGTAGACCTCTGCAGGACACCCTGTCAGGCTCTAGCTGAGGTAAAAGAAGTGCAGAAATGATGCAAACATGGGTTTTTAAACAGAAAGATGAAAGGAATAGAAATAGCCCAAAACAGCCAATAAAACTATGGTTTCTGAGCTGAAACCACTCCTCCACCAACAGATACGATGCTCCAAACCTCACCACTCTTACTAATGAATAGAGAAGCTTCCTTCTATCTTAAAAGGTGATAAAAACAATAGATACTGCTGCCATTCAAAGGTCTGCTTCTAAATATGTCCAGCCAAATATCCAAAGATAGAGGAAGAAGACCACCACGAAATAAAACATAAACCGAATTTAATGAAAATATAAAAACAAGTGCTTTCACATGTAATAAAACACGCTTCATCGGGTTTTAATGACAATAAATATCTATAGGTATATATACGTATCAAGCTTAAACCTCATAGGTTAATAGGTTGATTAAATTAATTGATAAATAAGAACAAATGAGTAGCTTGATGATTCAAAGCTGCTTCCTAAAAATCAGAACACTCTCCATAAAATTACAACACTGAATCACTTCTGAAACAGTAACTAATATTACTAAAAACATCATACTATATCTATTAAAACAAAACAAAATTCACAGTTACTTTAAATATATCTTTTAAATAACCAGGAAACAAAAACATAAATTCTGAAAAATAGTAGATGAAAACGTATATACATAATCAGATAATCAAAAAATAAAAATATATCTCAAAAAATGACATATTCAAACATTTAATTATCTACGTGCTGCTAAAATAGATTTAATACTAATATATTGATTAAGTCCCGGTTCAATATGTGCTCTTAACCTCAAAATCCAGCGCAATTCAACTGATTCTAAATAATTCATTTTATCTCCCCCCGCTTATTAATATTGATGATCTGTAGGACCCTAAACTTAAAAGCATGATCTAAATGTTCAGCAATATGTTTTGCTAGTGCATTGACTGGATTCAACTTCCTAATGAAGAGGGATAGGATATTTTTTTCTTAAAGATAAGGTAAGTACAGCAACAAAAAAACTCTCAATACAGAAAATAGGCTATTGCACTTGAGTGTGTAGCCATTTACACTTAAACAGATAAAAAACACTTAAAAATGAAACTAAAGTGCAAACAGTATTTGATTTTAAAAAAAACAGTTCAAATAAGTAGCAAAGTTACTAAAAAAGTGGTCGGAAAAATCTGACTAGCAAAAACAAGCAATAAAAAAGCAAAACAGAGGTACTTAATCCACTCAAAGTCTCCTTTTTTCTTTCATTGCTGCTGTAGGACTCTGCAGGATAACCAGTCAGGCTCTTGTTGAGGTAATACAAGTGCAAAAACTGCACAATCATGGGTTTTTAAACAGAGAGATGAAAGGGATAGAAATAGCCCAAAACAGCCAGTAAAACTACAGTTTCTGAGCTGAATCCACTCCTCCAGCGACATATAGGTTGTTCCAAAGCTCACCACTCTCACTGATGAACAGAGCAACTCTGAAAAACATTATTTACTAGACCTAGAAAGGAGGGAATTGAGTACAGCGATAGGATTTTTTTTTATTTTTTATTTTTTTAAAGTTAAAGCAAATACAGTAATAAAAACTCTTTCAACACAGAAAATAAGCGATCACACTTGAGTGTGTAGCCCTTTACATTTAAACAGATTAAAAACACTTAAAAAAATTATACTTTAAAGTGCAATCAGTATTTAATTTATAAAAATAGTTCAGGTAAGTAGCAAAATTAATAAAAAAGCAGTCAGAACAATGCGGCTTAGAAAAACAAGCAATAAAAAGCAAAACAGAGGTACTTAATCCACTCAAAGTCTCCTTTTCTCTCTATGCTGTTATAGGACTCTGCAAGACACCCAGGCAGGCTCTTGATGATGTTATACAATTGCAGAAACCGTGCAACCATGGGTTTTTAAACAGAAAGTGATAGAAATAGTCCAAAACAGCCAATAAAACCATAGTTTTTGAACTCATTCGGAGACAGATAGGCTGTTCCAAAGCTCACCACTCTTACTGATGAACAGAGAATTTTCCCACTATCTTAGAAAGTTCTGGGCAGAACATGAACTTACAAAAAGCCTAGAATTCACCATACTCTGAAAACCAGACTTTACTAGATCTAGAAAGGCAGGAAACTAGTAGAAGGATAGGATTTATTTTAAGTTAAAGTAAATACAGCAACAAAAAAATTTCAACACAGAAAGTAGGCTATTACACTTCAGTGTGTAGCCCTTTTCAGTCAAACAGGAGTAAACACTTAAAAAAGATCTTTTAAAGTGCAAACAGTATTTGATTAAAAAAACAGTACAGATAAGTAGCAAAGTTAATATAAAAGCATACTGAGCAATGATTCTAGCAAAAACAAGCAATAAAAATCAAAACAGAGGTACTTAATTCACACAAAGTCTCCTTTTCTCTCTCTGCTGCTGTAAGACTCTGCAGGACACCAGGCAGGCTCTTGCTGAAGTAATAGAAGTTCAAACACCCTGTAAACATGGGTTTTTAAACAGAAAGATAAAAGGGATAGAAATAGCCCAAAACAGCCAAAAAACGATAGTTTCTGAGCTGAAACCATTCCTCCAGTGATAGATAAGCTGTTCAAAAGCTCACCCCTCTCACTGATGCACAAAAAAGCCTCCCTCTATCTTAGAAAGGTCTAGGCAGCACAGGAACTTACAAACAGCCCAGAATTCAGCAAACTCTGGAAATCAGACTTTACTAGATCTAGAAAGGCAGGAAATGAGTAGAGGGATAGGATTTTATTTTTTTTTTAAGTAAATGCAAATACAGCAATAAAAACACTTTCAACACATAAAATAGGCTATCACACCTGAGTGTGTAGCTATTTACAGGAAAACAGATAAAAAACAATTAAAAATAGATACTTTAAAGTGCAAATAGTATTTAATAAAAAAAAAAACAGTTCAAATAAGTAGCAAAGTTAATAAAAGAGCGCTCAGAAAAATGCGGCTGGCACAAACAAGTGATAAAAAAAAAACAAAGGAACTTAATCCACTCAAAGTCTCCAATTCTCCCTATGATGCTGTAGAACTCTGCATGACACCCAGTCAGGTTCTATCTGAGGTAATAGAAGTGCAAATACCATGCAAACATGGGTTCTTAAATAGAAAGATGAAAGGAATAGAAATAGCCCAAAACATCCAATAAAACTTTAGGTTCTGCACTGAAACAACTCCTCCACCGACAAATAGGCTGCTCCAAAGATCACTACTCTCACTGATGAATAGAGAACCTTACCCCTATCTTAGAAAAGTATGGGCAGCAAAGTAACTTACTAACAGGCCACAATTTAGCATCCTCTTTAAACCGGACTTTACTAGATCTAGAAAATTGGGAAACCAGTAGAGGGATAGGATTTTGTTTTCAAAAGTTAAAGCAAGTACAGCAACAAAAACACTTTCAACAGAAAAACTGGCTATCACACTTGAGTGTGTAGCCCTTTACACTTAAACAGATGAAAAACACTTAAAAATGAAGCTTTAAAGTGCAAACAGTGTTTGATTTAAAAAAGTTCAAATATGTAGCAAAAATTAATAAAAAAGCGGTTGGAAAAATGCGACTAGCAAAAACAAGTAATAATAACAATAATAAAAAAAAAACAGAGGACCTTAATCCACTCAAAGTCTCTTTTTATCTCTGTGCTGCTATAGGACTCTCCAGGACATCCAGGCAGGCTCTTGCTGAGGTAAAAGAAGTGCAAAAACTGTGCAAACATAGGTTTTTAAACAGAAAGATGAAAGGGATAGAAATTGCCCAAAACAGCCAGTAAAACTACAGTTTCTAAGGTGAAACCACTCCTCCACCAACAGAGAGGCTGCTCCAAAGATCACCACTCTCACTGATGAATAGAGAAGCTTCCTTCTATCTTAGAAAGGTCTGGGCAGCAAAGGAACTTACAAACAGCCCAGAATGCAGCAAAATCTGAAAACCGGACTTTACTAGATCTAGAAAAGTGGGAAACCAGTAGAGGGATAGGATTTTTTTTAACGTTAAAGCAAGTACAGCAACAAAACCACTTTCAACACAGAAAAAGGCTATCACACTTGACTGTGAAGCCATTTACAGTTAAACAGATGAAAAACACTTAAAAACAACAGTATTTGATTTCAAAAAACAGTTTGGATAAGTAGCAAAGTTAATAAGAATGCGGTCGGAACAATGCAGCTAGCAAAAACAGGCAATAAAAAGCAAAACAGAGGTTCTTGATCCACTCAAATTCTCATTTTCTCTCTCTCTGCTTTTGTAGAACTCTGCTGGACATCCAGGGAAGCTCTTGAGGTAATATTAGCCCAAAAACTGCACAATCACAAGTTTTTAAACAGAAAGATGAAAGGCATAGAAATAGCCCAATGCAGCCAATAAAACTACAGTTTCTGAGCTGAAACTACTCCTCCAGCAACAGATAGGCTGTTCCAAAGCTCACTACTCTCACTGATAAATAGAGAAGCTTTTTTCCATCTTAGAAATGTTTGGGCAGTGCAGGAACTTACAAAAAGCCCAGAATTCAGCAAATTCTGAAAATTGGACTATACTAGATCTAGAAAGCTGGGAAACGAGTAGAGGGATAGCATTTTTTTTTTTTTTAAAGTAAAAGCAAATACAGCAATAAAACCACTTTCAGCATAGAAAATAGGCTATCACACTTGAGTGTGTAGCCCTTTACAGTTAAACAGAGGAAAAACATTTAAAAAAATACTTTCAAATGCAAACAGTATTTGATTTAAAAAGCCAATCAGATAAGTAGCAAAGTTAATAATAAAGTGGTCGGAACAATGCTGCTAGCAAAAACTAGCAATAAAAACAAAACAGAGGTACTTATTCTACTCAAAGTCTCCTTCCCTCTCTACTGCTGTACAGCTCTGCAGGACACCTAGGCAGGCTCTTGCTGAGGTAATACAAGTGCAAAACAGTGCAATCATGGGTTTTTAAACAGAAAGATGAAAGGGATAGAAATTGCCCAAAATGGGCAATAAAACTACTGTTTTTGAGCTGAAACCACTCCCCTAGTGACAAATAGGCTTTTCTAAAGCTCACCACTCTCACCGATGAACAGAGAAGCTTCCATCTATCTTAGAAATGTATGGGCAGCAAAGGAACTAATGAACAGCCCACAATTCAGCAACCTCTTTAAACCGGACTTTACTAGATCTTGAAAATTGAGAAACCAGTAGAGGGATAGGATTTTTTTTATTAAAGTTAAAGCAAGTACAGCAACAAAAACACTTTCAGCACAGAAAATTGGCTATCACACTTGAGTGTGTAGCCCTATACACTTAAACAGATGAAAAACACTTAAAAAATTAGACTATAAAGTGCAAACAGTATTTGATTTAAAAAAAAAACAGTTCAAATAATTAACAGAGTTAATAAAAAAGTGGTTGGAAAAATGCTGCTAGCAAAAACAAGCAATAAAAAAACAGAGTACCTTAATCCACTCAAAGTCTCCTTTGATCTCCATCCTGCTGTAGGACTCTGCAGTGCATTTAGGCAGGCTCTTACTGAGGTAACAGAAGTGCAAAAACTGAGCAAACATGGGTTTTTAAACAGAAATATGAAAGGGATAGAAATAGCTCAAAACAGCCAGTAAAACTACAGTTTCTGAACTGAAATCACTCCTCCACTGACGGAGAGGCTGCTCCAAAGCTCACCACTCTCACTGATGAATAGAGAAGCTTCCCTCTATCTTAGAAATGTTTGGGCAGCACAGGGACTTACAAACAGCCCAGAATTCAGGAAACTCTGAAAACCATACTTTACTAGGTCTAGAAAGGTCAAGAATGAGTAGAGGGATAGAATTGTTTTATTTTTCTTTTCATTTTTTTTAAGTTAAAGCAAATACAGCAATAAAAACCCTTTCAACACAGAAAATAGGCTATCACAATTGATTGTGTATTCCCCTACAGTTAAACAGATGAAAAACCCTTAAAAAATTATATTTTAAAGTGCAAACAGCATATGATTACAAAAAGCCATTCAGATAAGTAGCAAAGTTAATAAAAAAGCAGTTGGAACAATGTAGCTGGGAAAAACAAGCAAGAAAAAGCAAAACAGAGGTACTGAATCCACTTAAATTCTCATTTTCTCTCTCTCTCTCTCTCTGCTGCTGTAGGACTCTGCAAGGCACCCAGGCAGGCTCTTACTGAGATAACAGAAGCACAAAACTGCATGATCACAGGTTTTTAACCAGAAAGATGAAAGGGATAGAAATAGCCCAAAACAGCCAATAAAACTACAGTTTCAGAGCTGAAACCAGTCCTCCAGCAAATGTAGGCTATTCTAACGCTCACCACTCTCACTGATGAACAGAGAAGCTTCCCCCTATCTTAGAAACATCTGGGTAGCAGACAAACTTGCAATTAGCCCAGAATTAAGGAAACTCTGAAAACCAGTCTAGAAAGCTGGGAAATGAGCAGAGGGATAGCAGTTTTTGTTTTTTTTATTTTTTTAAATTAAAGCAAATACAGCAATAAAAGCATTTTCAACGCAGAAAATAGGCTATTGCACTTGAATGCGTAATACTTTACAGTTAAACAGAAGAAAAACACTTAAAAAAACAATACTTTAAATGTGAATAGTATTTGATTTCAAAAAGCCAATCAGATAAGTAGCAAAGTTAATAATAAAGTGGTCAGAACAATGCATCAAGCAAAAATGAGCAATAAAAAGCAAAACAGAGGTACTTAATCCACTCAAAGTCCCCTTATCTTTCTTTCTGCTGCTGTACAACTCTGCAGGACACCTAGGCAGGTTCTTGCTGAGGTAATACAAGCGCAAAATGGTACAATCATGGGTTTTTAAACAGAAAGATGAAAGGGATAGAATTTGCCCAAAACAGACAATAAAACTACAGTTTCTGAGCTGAAACCACTCCCTTAGTGACAAATAGGCTCTTCTAAAGCTCACCACTCCTACTGATGAACAAAGAATCTTCCCTCTATCTTAGAAATGTCTGGACAGCACAGGAACTTACAAACAGCACAGAATTCAGGAAACTCTGAAAACCAGACTTTACCTGATCTAGAAAGGTCAGAAATGAGTAGAGGGATAGGATTTTTTTAATTTTTTTTAAGTTAAAGTAAATACAGCAATAAAACCACTTTCAACACAGAAAATAGGCTATCACATTTGAGTGTGCAACCCCTTACAGTTAAATGGATGAAAAACACTTAAAAATGATATTTTAAAGTACAAACAGTATTTGATTGCAAAAAGCCATTCAGATAAGTAGCAAAGTTAATAAAATAGTGGCCGGAACAATGTAGCTAGGAAAAAACAGCAATAAAAAGCAAAACAGAGGTACTTAATCCACTCAAGCTCTACTTTTCTCTCTCTCTGCTGATGTAGGACTCTGCAGGACACCCAAGCAGGCTCTTGTTTAGGTAATACAAGCATAAAAAACTGCACAACCACAGTTTTTTTAAACAGAAAGATGAAAGGGATAGAAATAGCCCAAAACAGCCCATAAAACTACAGTTTCTGAGCTGAAACCAGTCCTCCAGCAACAGCTACTCCAAAGCTCACCACTCACACTGATGAACAGAGAAGCTTCCCCTTATCTTAGAAATGTCTGGGTAGCACAGCACCTTGCAATTAGCCCAGAATTCAGGAAACTTTGAAAACCTGACTTCACTAGATCTAGAAAGCTGGGAAACGAGCAGAGGG
This sequence comes from Protopterus annectens, assembly GCF_019279795.1. Classification (NCBI taxonomy): domain Eukaryota; kingdom Metazoa; phylum Chordata; order Ceratodontiformes; family Protopteridae; genus Protopterus; species Protopterus annectens. The sequence goes on along the minus strand of NC_056731.1, from coordinate 613,946,606 downwards.
ATAGAATTTATTTTTTTTCATTTTTTTTTTAATTAAAGCAAATACAGCAGTAAAAGCACTTTCAACGCAGAAAATAGGCTATTGCACTTGAATGTGTAGCACTTTCCAGTTAGAAGAAAACACTTAAAAACAATACTTTAAAATACAAACAGTATTTGATTTCAATCAGATGAGTAGCAAAGTTAATAATAAAGTGGTTAGAACAATGCGGCTAGCAAAAACGAGCAATAAAAAGCAAAACAGAGGTACTTAATCCACTCAAAGTCTCCTTTTCTCTGTCTGCTGCTATACGACTCTGCAGAACACCTAGGCAGGCTCTTGCTGAGGTAATACAAGTGCAAAACCGAGCAAACATGGGTTTTTAAACAGAAAGATGAAAGGGATAGAAAGAGCCAAAAACGGCAAATAAAACTACAGTTTCTGAGCTGAAACCACTCCTCCAGTGGCAGATAGGCTTTTCCAAAGCTCACCACTCTCAATGATGAACAGAGAAGCTTCCCTCTCTCTTAGAAAGGTCTGCACAGCACAGGAACTTACAAAAAGCCCAGAATTCAGCAAAATCTGAAAACCGGACTTTATTCGATCTAGAAAGGTAGAAAATGCGTAGAGGGATAGGATTTTTTTGTTTTCTTTGTTTTTTTTAAAGTTAAACCAAATACAGCAATAAAAACACTTTCAACACAAAAAATAGGCTATCACACTTGAGTGTGTAGCCCTTTACAGTTAAACGCATGAAAACACTTAAACAATGACACTTTAATGTGCAATCGTTATTTCATTTCAAAAAACAGTTCAGATAAGTAGCAAAGGTAATAAAAAAAGGTCGAAACAATGTGGCTAGCAAAAACAAGCAATAAAAAGCAAAACTGAGGCACGTATTCTACTCAAAGTCTCCTTTTGTCTCTCTCTGCTGCTGTGGGACTCTACAGGACACCCAGTCATGCTCTTGCCGAGGTAATACAAACACAAAAAATGCACAATCACAGGTTTGTAAACAGAAAGGTTAAAGGGATAGAAATATCCCAAAACGGCAAGTAAAACTACAGTCTCTGAGCTGAAACCACTTCTCCATTGACAAATAGGCTGTTCCAAAGCTCACTACTCTCACTGATGAACAGAGAAGCTTCCATCTATCTTAGAAAGGTCTGGGCAGTGCAGTAACTTACAAAAAGCCCAGAATTCAGCAAACTCTGAAAAATGGACTTTACTAGATCATCTAGAAAGCTTAAAAACGACCATTGAGGGGATAATAATTTTTGTTTTTTTTTCATTTTTTTAATGCAAATACAAAAATAACAGCACTTTCAACAAAGAAAATAGGCTATCACACTTGAGTGTATAGCCCTAAAGTTAAACAGATGAAAAACACTTAAAAAATTATACTTTAAAGTGCAAATAGTATTTGATTTAAAAAATCCATTTAGATACATAAAAAAGCAGTCCGAACACTGTAGCTAGTAAAAACCAGCAATAAAAAGCTAAACAGAGGTACTTAATCCACTCAAACTCCCCTTTTCTATCTCTCTGCTTCTGTAGGACTCTGACGGACACCCAGGCAGGCTCTTGTTGAGGTAATACAAGCCCAAAAACTGTGCGATCGCAGTTTTTTACACAGAAAGATGAAAGGGATAGAAATAGCCCAAAACAGCCAATAAAACTACAGTTTCTGAGCTAAAACCACTCCTCCAGTGACAGATAGGTTGTTCAAAAGTGCACCCCTCTCACTGATGCACAGAGAAGCTTCCCTTTATCTTAGAAAGGTCGACGCAGCACAGGAACTTACAAACAGCCCAGAATTCAGTACAGGGATAAGATTTTTTTGTTTGTTTTTTTTTTTTTTCATTTTTTAATGTTAAAGCAAATACAGCAATAAAAATACATTCAACACAGAAAATAGGCAATTGCACTTGAGTGTGTAGCTCTTTACAGTTAAACAGATGAAAGCACTTGAAAATTATACTTTAAAGTGCAAACAGTATTTGATTTAAAAAAAATAGTTCAGATAAGTAACAAAGTTAATAAAAAGGTGGTTGGGGCAATGCAGCTAGCAAAACAAGCAATAAAAAGAAAACAGAGGTTCTTAATCCACTCAAAGTCTCATTTTCCCTCTGTCTGCTGCTGTAGGACTCTGCAGGACACCCAGTCAGGTTCTTGTTGAGGTAATGCAAACACAAAAACTGCACAATAATGGGTTTTTAAACAGAAAGATGAAAGGGATAGAAATAGCCCAAAGCAGTCAATAAACCACCAGCTTCTGAGCTGAAACCACTCCTCCAACAGCAAATAGGCTGCTCCAAAGCTCACCACTCTCACTGATGAACAGAGAAGCTTTCCTCTTTCTTAGAAAGGTCTGGGCAACACAGGAAATTACAAACAGTACAGAATTCAGCAAACTCAGAAAAACAGAATTTATGAGATCTAGAAAGCTGGGAAACAAGTACAGAGATAAGATTTTTTTTTGTTTTTTTATTTTTTTAAAAGTTAAAGCAAATACAGTAATAAAAACTCTTTCAACACAATAAATAGGTTATCACACTTGTGTGTAGCCCTTTACATTTTAACAGATTAAAAACACTTAAAAATGATACTTTAAAGTACAAACAGTATTTAATTAATAAAAACAGTTCAGATAAGTAGCAAAGTTAATATAAAAGTGGTCTGAACAATGCTTCTAGCAAAAACGAGCAATAAAAAGCAAAACAGAGGTACTTAATCCACTCAAAGCCCTCTTTTCTCTCTCTCTCTCTCTCTGCTGTAGGACTCTGCAGGACACCCAGGCAGGCTCTTGATGAGGTAATAGAAGTGCAAACACCCTGCAAACATGCAATTTTAACCAGGAAGATGAAAGGGATATAAATAACCCAAAACAGCCAACAAAAGTATAGTTTCTGAGCTGAAACCACTGCTCCAGTGACAGATAAGTTGTTTGAAAGCGCACTCCTCTCACTGATGCACAAAGAAGTTTCCCTCTATCTTAGAAAGGTCTACGCAGCACAGGAACTTACAAACAGCCCAGAATTCAGCAAACTCTGAATATAGGACTTTACTAGATCTAGAAAGTCAGGAAATGAGTAGAGGAATATTTTTTTTAAGTTAAAATAAATACAGCAATAAAAACACTTTCAACGCAGAAAATAGGCTATCACACTTGAGCGTGTAGCCCTTTACAGGAAAACAGAATAAAAACCATTAAAAAATGATACTTTAAAGTGCAAACAGTATTTGATTTCAAAAAACATTTCAGATAAGTAGCAAAGTTAATAAAAAAGCAGTCGGAAGAATGCAGCTAGCAAAAACAAGAGATAAAAAGAAAAACAGAAGAACTTAATCCACTCAAAGTCTCCTTTAATCACTGTGATGCTTTAGGACTCTGCAGGACACCCAGGCAGGCTCTTGCTGAGGTAACAGAAGTGCAAAAAGTGTGCAAATATGGGTTTTTAAACAGAACAATGAAAGGGATAGAAATAGCCCAACACAGCCAATAAAACTACAGTTTCTGAGCATAAACCACTCTTCCACCTACAGATAGGCTGCTCCAAATCTCACCACTCTCACTGATGAATAGAGAAGCTTTCTTCTATCTTAGAAAGGTCTGGGCAGCAAAGGAACTTACAAACAGCCCATAATTCAGCAAAGTATGAAAACTGCCGGACTTTACCAGATCTAGAAAAGTGGGAAACCAGTAGAGGGATAGGATTTTTTTTTAAGTTAAAGCAAGTACAGCAACAAAAACACTTTCAACACAAAAAATAGGCTATCACACTTGACTGTGAAGCCATTTACAGTTAAATAGATGAAAAACACTTAAAAATGTTACTTTAAAGTGCAAACAGTATTTGATTTCAAAAAACAGTTCGGATAAGTAGCAAAGTTAATAAAAATGCTATCAGAACAATGCAGCTAGCAAAAACAAGCAATAAAAAGCAAAATAGAGGCTCTTAATCTACTCAAATTATTCTTTTCTCTCTCTGCTGCTGTAGGACTCTGCTGGACACCCAGGGAAGCTCTTGTTGAGGTAATACAAGCCCAAAAACTGCACAATCACAGGTTTTTAAACAGAAAGATGAAAGGCATAGAAATAGCCCAAAACAGTCAATAAAACTACAGTTTCTGAACTGAAACCACTCCTCCAGCAACAGATAGACAGTTCCAAAGCTCACTACTCTCACTGATGAATAGAGAAGCTTCCCTCTATCTTAGAAAGGTTTGGGCAGTGCAGAAACTTACAAACAGCCTGGAAATCAGCAAACTGTGAAAACCAGACTTTACAAGATCTAGAAAGGTGGTAAATGAGTAGAAGGATATAATTTTTTTTTTGTTTGTTTTGAAAAAAGCAAATACAGCAATAAAAACACTTTCAATGGTGAAAATAGGCTATCGCACTTGAGTGTGTACCCCTTTACAGTTAAACAGATGAAAACACTTAAAAAACAATAATTTAAAGTGCAAGCAGTGTTTGATTTCAAAAAACAGTTCAGATAAGTAGCAAAGTTAATAAAAAAGCTGTCAGAACAATGCGGCTAGCCAAACAATCAATAGAAAGCAATACAGAGGTTCTTAATCCACTCAAAGTCTCTTTTCTCTCTCTGCTGCTGTAGGACTCTGCAGGACTCCCAGGTAGGCTCTTGCTGAGGTAATACAAGCCCAAAAACTGCACAATCAAAGGTTTCTAAACAGAAAGATGAAAGGGATAGAAATAGCCCAAAACAGCCAATAAAACTACAGCTTCTGAGGAGAAACCACTCTTCCAGCAAGAGATAGGCAATTCCAAAGCTCACCACTCTCACTGATGAATAGAGAAGCTTCCCTCTATCTTAGAAAGGTATGGGCAGCACAGGAACTTACAAACAGCCCAGAAATCAGCAAACTCTGAAAATCGGACTTTACTAGATCTAGAAAGCTGGGGAACGAGCAGAGCAATAGCATTTTTTCATTTTTTAAAGTAAAAAAAATACAGCAATAAAAGCACTTTTAACACAGAAAATAGGCTATTGCACTTGAGTGTGTAGCAATTTACAGTTAAACAGATGAAGAACACTTAAAAAATGATACCTTAAAGTGTGAACAGTATTTGATTTCAAAAAACAGTTCAGATAAGTAGCAAAGTTAATAAAAAAGCAGTCGGAACAATGCCGCTAGCAAAAACAAGCAATAAAAAGCAAAACAAAGGTACTTAATCCACTCAAAGTCTCCTTTTCATGCTCTGCGACTACAGGACTCCGCAGGACACCCAGGCAGGATCTTGCTGAGGTAATACAAGCGCACATACCATGCAAACATTGGGTTTTAACCAGAAAGATGAAAGGGATAGAAATAGCCCAAAATGGCCAATAAAAGTAGAGTTTCTGAGCTGAAACCACTCCTCCAGTGACAGATAGGCTGCTCCAAAGCTCACCACTCTCACTGATGAACAGAGACACTTACTTGTATCTTAGAAAGGACTGGGCAGCACAGAAACTTACAAACAGCCCAGAATTCAGCAGAATACCATACTTTACTAGATCTAAAAAGGTGGGAAACAAGTAGAGGGATAGGATTTTTTTTTTTTTTAGGTTTAAGCAAATACAGCAATTAAAACACTTTCAACACAGAAAATAGGCTATTTCACTTGAGGGTGTAACCCTTTAAATTAAATCAAATGAAAAACACTTAAAAATGATACTCTGAAGTGCTAACAGTAGTTAATGTAAAAAAAAAAACAGTTCAGATAAGTAGCAAGGTTAATAAAAAAGTGGTAGGAACAATGCGGCTAGCAATAACAAGCAATAAAAAGCAAAACAGAGGTACTTAATCCACTTAAAGTCTCCTTTTCATGCTCTGTGACTACAGGACACCCAGGCAGGATCTTGCTGAGGTAATACAAGCACAAAAACTGAGCAAACATAGATTTTAGACATAAAGATAAAAGGGATAGAAATAGCCCAAAATGGCGAATAAGACTACAGTTTCTGAGCTGAAATTACTCCTCCAGTGACAGATAGGCTTTTCCAAACTCACCACTCTCACTGATGAACAGAGAAGCTTCTCTCTATGTTAGAACGGTCTGGGCTGCACAGGAACTTACAAACAGCCCAGAATTCAGCAAACTCTGAAAACTGGACTTTAATTGATCTAGAAAGATAGAAAACAAGTAGAGGGATAGGATGTTTTTTTCATTTTTGTTAAAGTGAAAGCAAATACAGCAATAAAAACACTTTCAACACAGAAAATAGGCTATTTCACTTGAGTGTGTAGCCCTTTACAGTTAAACCAATGAAAAACATTTAAAAATGATTCTTTAAAGTGCAAACAGTATTTGATTGCAAAAAATACATCAAACAAGTAGCTAAGTTAATAAAAAGTGGTTGGAACAATGTGTCTAGCAAAAACAAGCAATAAAAAGCAAAACAGAGGTACTTAATCCACTCAAAGTCTCCTTTTCACTCTCTGCTGCTACAGGACTCTGCAGGACACCCAGGCAAGATCTTGCTGAGGTAATACAAGCAGAAAACCATGCAAACATGGGTTTAGAAAAAAAAATCCAACCAAAAAATATATATAATTATAAACTAATCCGACAAAAAACAAAGTAAAATATCCAGGTACCACAGTCATGAAATGAATAATGGGTTTTTAAACAGAAAGATGTAAGGGATAGAAATAGCCCAAAATGGCCAATAAAACAACAGTTTCTGAAACAAAACCACTCCTCCCTTGACATATAGTCTGTTCCAAAGCTCACTACTCTCAGTGATGAACAGACAAGCTTCCCTCTATCTTAGAAAGGTTTGGGCAGCTCAGAAACTTACATACAGCCCAGAATTCAGCAAACTCTGATAACCGGGCTTTACTAGATCTAGAAAGCTGGGAAATTAGTAGAGGGATAACAACACAGAAAATAGGCTATCACATTTGAGTACATAGCCCTTTACAGTTAAACAGATGAAAAATACTTAAACAAATGATACTTTAAATTGCAAAAAGTATCTGTTTTCAAAAAATACTTAAATGAGTTGCAAAGTTAATTAAAAAGCAGTCGGAACAATGCAGCTATCAAAAATAAGCAATAAAAAGCAAAACAGTGGCACAATCCACTCAGAGTCTCATTTTCTCTCTCTGCTGCTGCAGGACTCTGCAGGACACTCAGACAGGCTCTTGCTGAGGTAATACAAGTGCAAAATCTGCCCAAACAATGGTTTTTAAACAGAAAGATGGAAGTGATAGAAATAGCCCATAATGGCTATTTTAGTCTGTGGAGAGCTGTGCGATGGTGAGTAGGATTTGGTAAGTTTTCTGCAAATTTGGCAATTTTATTATAGGTTTGTTCTAGCTTGGACATTAGGCAGGATTTGAAGTTGATAAGGACTTTTGATCCATACAGATTGCTGGGAAGGAGATAGGCTTAAGCTAGGGTGCGTCTTGATTCAGCAGAGAGGAATTCTGAGTTACGGTAAAGCATTTAAATACAAAAGTAATCACATGACCATCCAATCAGGTGTCCTATTTTAAATAATGAATCTCTTAAAAACAACTTACAAAGTTAATACAAACATTTTAAAACATTGTAATAAATTTTACAACAAGATTATTATCACAAACATACCAAAAATGCAAAAAAAAAAAAAAATAAAAAAAAATGTTTGATGATACACATTTATCGAATCAAAGATCTTAATTTTAAGAGACAACCAAAAGAGGCCAGGTCATTAAGTCCAGGCCAACCCACTGCATTAAAAGATAAGATCCAATATAATTCATTCTTTTCTAAAAGTGACACCCAAGCTCTGCCCCTAATATTCTGAACGATCTTTTCAACAACATAGAATTTAGAATAATGATCTGGAAATTCAGAAATATGCTGATAAAGTGCATTGGTGGCCTTTTTCTTCCTAATTTCATATTGAAGTTCATATACTCTATCCCAAAGCCTAAGCTCAGTTTTACCAATAAAGAAAGCTGAGCACTGTTGGCATAAGGCTACATAAATGACACCTTTAGTTTCACAGTTAGATTTGCCCTTCATGTAAAAGGAAACCCTTTATGGTGCTTGTTGTTTTTGAATAAACTTTACCTTCTCCTGTTTTTTTGGTTCCAGACTTGTCTTTTTGTATTTGATGTTTGTGATTATTTTTGTTTTTTGGTGTGTGTGTGTGTGTGTGTGTGTGTGTGTGTGTGTGTGTGTGTGTGTGTGTGTGTGTGTGAGAGTGTGTGTGTGGGGGGAGTGTGGGTGTGTGTGTAAGTGCATATATTTATTTATTTGTTGCTGGTTTGGCCTCTAAAATAAAGGAATCATTTATATTGCAAAGTTACTTTGCTAACTTCCGTAAATGAGCTGCACCTCACATATAAGTATTTAATATTTCTAAATGTAAAATTCTGCATTTGGAGAAAAAAACAAGTATCCACTGTTTGGAATATGAATGTATAGCAGATTGTGTAGAATATGAAGAACTTGGGGGGGGGGGTTATAGCAACTGACATTTCAATTTTGAGCAGCAAATGAACAAACTCTTAAAGAAATGTTGCCCATTACTTAGATCTGTTTTAAGAACAATCTTTACTAGAAAATCAGTATTGTTGGGAAGAATCACAAAGTGGTAATAAGACCTATAATTGAATATGGAGTAGGTTTTTTAATGTATTCTGGGGCAGATATGCACAGATTACAAAGATTTCAGAGATGCTGTAAAAAGGGGTTGTTGGTTTAAATTATGAAGTGATACTAACAAGTATTAATTTGTCCTCTGTGTACTATAGACTCATGAGAGAAGAGAGGAGTTGTCATGCACTCTGGGTATCTCACTTTTAAAGAATGTGAGAAAAACAAGAAATAATCATTTGATCATAGACTTAAAAACATGAGAACAAAAGTATGAAGAGAGCATTTTCAGTTCAGAGTAGGTCAGAAAAGGAATCTGGTACATGATTCTGTGAGACTGGCTAATAATTAAGATAGCTTTAAGAAGAATTTAAATCACCAATCTGGAGAGAGGGTTTACTGGTGTCTGCCTTTTAGGAGAATGGCTGATATGTCTCAAGGCTAAAATTAACATTGTAATTTTGTGATGTTGTGTATGTATTTTTATTAAATGGACAAAGAGAACTGACTAGTTGTATTATCACACAAAAAACAAGAACTAGTAAGATAGCAAAACCCACACAGTGAACTGCAACAAACTGTTTTATTCCAGAACCATAAAAGTAAAAAGATACTTAGCGCTTTCACCCAAACATTAGGGCATCATCAGAGTACAAGGAATTAACATCAAGGCCATTCATATATATGCAAATAATTTCCCAATAATTTAATTTAATTAACTAATTAACGGGATAATTGATTAATAAAACAATGTCACTGTAGAGATATATTTTAAAATGACTTGGCTCTAATAAAAAACATGTTTAAAATATGTTTAAAATACATATATAATAATGCATATGTTATAAATATCAACACTATACATATAAAAAAATAACAAAACGTAATTTTATTATATAAAATATATAAAAAAACTTGTATTATATTGTTATAAAATATGTAAAAAATATTATATCAATAAATAGATATGTATATATAATAAATTATGACTGTACATAAAAATATAAATGATAAAATATGGTCATATAAAATGTGACCTGTATTTTAAAATACTTGAAATAGATATATTTTCATTGATACCAGGTAACATACAAGCATTTAATCTAAATTGCCATAAACATTCCATAGCCACAAGCATAGTCTTGTCATCACCACCTTTATGTACATTATGTGGAATTCTATCTATGACAAAAAATATAAATCTTTTAAAACGTGGACATCTAATACTGTGCATGTATAAGGAACTAGTAGTCTTGTGTTTCTTGATATCCCTAGTATGCTCAACTATGCGTTCCCTTAGCTTCCTAATAGTTTTGCCAACATAAAATGCCGGGCATGTAGAGCAAGTAGCCAGATATATCACCATCTTCGTGTTGCAATTACTGTAACCAGGGCATCTAATAGTCTTATTGTAACCCTGTATTGCAACATAGGGACCATCATTAATGTATTTGCAAGTGTGACAAGTACCACATTTGCTCATTTTTGATGTTTTATATAAATGCCTGTTGCTATTAGACTCATAGATGTCTTTTAAATTTTTCTCTCTACTAAAGGTGATTTTAGGCTGACTTCCTAATATCTTAGATAGCTCAGCATTATTTATAAAAACACTTGTCCATGTCTCCTTAATAATATCAACTAAATAATGTGATGTATCATTATATGGCAAAATAAATGAATTGTATCTAGGCAAACTAGAACTATTATTGGATAAATTGTCACATCCATATTTAATAATAGGTCTATATAATATGGTCCTATTAATATAAATATCCTTTTTGATGGTACCAATTAAATTATTGGGGTATCCTCGGTCCATAAACATAGTAGACAAAATTTCTATTTCATGTTTAAACATACTATCATCACTAATGATTCTTGATAATCTAACCATTTGCCCCTTGATCAAATTTCTTTTTTGATACATAGGATGACAACTATCGAAATGTAAAAAAGAATTAGAAAAGGTTTTCTTCCTAAAAATGTTGGAATGAAAACCATCGTCATCATGAGACAAAGTAAGATCAAGAAATTCACATTGTTTATCTTGAATATTGCTAGTGAATTTTAAAAAATCAGATGTCGTACCCAGATATTCAATAAATTCAATCAATTCAACTTTTTCTCCTGTCCAAAATACAATAATATCATCCAGGTAACGCAAATATAGAGAAACATTCTTCCAATATGTGGATGTAAAAACTGAGTCATTTTCCCATTTAGCTAACACCAAATTTGCATATATGGGGGCACATCTGGCACCCATTGCAACACCAGTACTTTGTCTATAGAATTCACCATTAATATAAATAAAATTATTATCTAACACAATTTCCATTAAATCAGTTAAAAGATGACATTTACTAGCATCCATGTCACTATGGCTCAATAGACTGGCCTCAAACATTTCAAGGCCCTGCTTGTGAGGAATAACTGAAAATAAATTGACCACATCAATTGCAGCCATAATTAGGTCAGAGGTACTTATGACATTATTTTGTCTAATTAACTCCAGACAATGCCAGGAATCCCTTAAAATGTGTGGTAGTTTTGCAAGAGTATCTTTACAATTAACGTCAATAAAAGATGCCAACGCTTCAGTTTTTGACCCTGTTGCAGACACAATAGGCCTAAAAGGTGGATTATATACATCTTTATGTATCTTCGGGATACCAAAAAATGTTGGTGTAATGGGGAATTCAACACTTAAATAACAATATTCATCTTTGGTTAAAATACCTTCCATCAAATATTCATATAGTAACCAATCCACTTTCATATAGGCCCTTGTCATCTCATATTTTGTCACTTTTTCATATGTATTAGTATCATTCAACATAATTGTGATTTTATTATAATAATCTGTATTAGTCATAATTACCACTCCACCTCCCTTGTCTGGTTTCATAACTCTAAAATTATCAGAAGTAACAATTTCTTTAAGACAAAATTTTTCAGCAGATGTGAGGTTCTCAGTCATGTCATTTTCTTTCTTTAAAACTTTTCTAAATTGAATCTCACAAAGTTTTTCAAACATATGACTCATGGGATTACTTGGTGGAATAAAAGTGCTACTGCATTTTTGTGTCAGATGTGCTGTGTCACTATGACCGGCATAGTTATTATTTGAAAAAAATACTTTTAAATTTAATAGTCTAGTATACAATTTTAAATTTATTAAAATGTTGCCAATATCTAGTTAAAAAACGGAACAAATCTAAAACCTCTTTTAAAAAGAGCTAAAAACTCATTACCAAACTGTTTGTCAGTGTAATTAGTTGTATTATCAGTTACATGACTGCTCATAAAATCTTTTTCTGTGCACAGGTAAAGTAAGCCCCCCCATTAGTGAGCAGTTTTCAAATATCCCTTCCAAAATAAGCATGGATTCTGCATTTACTTTGAGACAAAAAATGGGAAATAAGCCATAAATGTTAAAACTGTAACAAACAATATATAAAACAACGTTGTATTACATATATAGCACTCAGATTATGCTCTGACACCAATAAAATAACAACTTTTATAGTCTGGTACATAAATAATAATCTAGCTATAACAGACTTCTGATAAACCAACTTAATGCATGTGAACCTCTGTGTTACAAAAGAAATTGACTCTCAGGCATCACTGAGATGGCAGTCACCACAGAACTGCATTGGTGACCAATTAACATATTTAAATGCCATAACACATAAGTTGCCACATAAATAGCAGTCAGAGCCAAACTGTACTGATGTAAGTTTAAAAGCTGTTGTGCACCTAGATCTAAAACCCACCATTTTTAAAACTAAATGCTAAAACTGAAACTAAAAAAATAATAGAAAAGAAAAAAGAAAAAGAGTTTCGTACAATGTAATGTAGACTTATTTAGATGCCTGAAAAAGTCTATATTTTGTATTGGATAAAAGTGCTCATTAAAGCTATCACATGGGCAGCTAAAACTTCTCATATATTAGTCTTTCTCTATGTATTTTTTTTTAAACTGATGTCAAGATTTACCACTCAAGCATTGCTCCCAAGGTAAATTTCTTGACATCATTTTTGAATACGTAACAATGATGTTATAACTGGAGACCCAGTTAAAATTATCTGTAATAAATATTCTGTGATTGATATTCCCTCCTTATTTTCACACTCACGGTAGAGAATTCAACAGTGTTTATCAGCCTAAACTCTGGAAGAACTGACATAGAGTATACAGTAATGGCATGATTTGTCTTGCTTGCCTCTCTCAAGAGTAAAGTACCAGAAATGTGTTGGGTTGACACTCCCAGCACAAAATTGTGGCATAAACCAGAGAAATTAAAAGGTCTGCCATTAGGAGTGGGAATGGCACACAGAAAAAAGACAGTGGCAGGCATACTCAATGTGCCAGTTCTATGTCTCCATTCAGGATCATCATAGAGCATGTAAGGGGTTAAGGCATAATCAGCTTTAAGTAATCCACCATTTTCTGTAAAGCAGCAGTGAACACACAGGCTCACTCTCATCACCATTTCCTTACACTTGCTTAGAAATCCTCCATTCCCCAAGATGTGGTCACGGTGTGGTGGTCCTAGGGCTCAATAAGTAATGAGCATGGAAGATGTCAGACTAAGATGATTAGAAGGCTGAGGTGATATAGGATTTATGTTGAATAAAAAACAAGGCAACCTAGCTAAGAACCCTTTGATAAAGAAAAAGCCAGTGTTCCGGTTACATTTTTTTTCTTTCATTGTGAAAGTTTCCCTATAATCTTACATTCTCTTAAGGGGGCAGGTCCATTTTTACTTGTAATTGTATAACTGAATCCTGTGTTATCATAAAAGCCTTTTTTATTGTTGCCAGTAGAATGCAACTGCTGAGCTGCAATTCAAACATACTATGATCAACATTCCATGATTTAATTGATAGGAAAAATACAGAAAACAAGGTAAATAAATTGCAAATTTCCCTTTATAATAAACCAAAATAATGGTGTGGAACTATAATTTCTCAGAGGAAAGTAGACTAACAACTCTAAGGATACCAGACAGCTGTGGTGCAGCGGTTAACATTGTCACCTCACAGCCAGAGGTTCTCTGGTTCGGTTCTCGGCTGGGGTGCCTTCTGTGTGGAGTTTGCATGTTCTCCCTGTGTTTGCATGGGTTTCCTCTGGGTACTCCGGTTTCCTCCCACATTCCAAAGACATGCATCTGGCGCATTTCTCCCCAGGCCTCAGCTGAAAACAGGCTCTGTGGAACCTAGTCAGACTTTCCCGGTCAACAAATGTAAAATACAATAAAATAAAAAAATATATAAAAGCATGCATCTTTAACCTTGTGCAAGTATTTTCAGCTAAGTCTCATACAACTAAAAATACAACAAAGAAAGTTTAAAGTTTTGAAAATATTTCAGATGTATAGTTCTTAAATGGTTTAAAATACCTTGTTAATATGTTGTTATTTTCAGTGTATTTTTGTACCTTAAATGTATTTAACATTTTTGTGCTAATATTCCTTAAGGTTTAATTTTGTGTAAGTTAGTAAAGATTTTTTGGTATTTGCCAAAGCTAAGATCTTGATTAGAATGTTTCATTGGTTTATTTATGTTTTAGCACATAAGATCTCCAAAACACAAGCGCCTCTTTTCAAGGGCAACATAAGAGTGCTGTCTGTTCAACTGATTTCCTCAGTCACCCCCAGCATATAAGTGGAAAATGAAGGAATCAAACCTAGAGCCACAAGATAAAGCATGATATGTAGCTCACTGCCATAATTCTGTCTTGTACTTTTAAACATTTAAGAAATCTGGAAACATCTCATTGCAACTTTACTATTTTTAAAGATCTGGTGCATAAACTTTCTTCATGCTATCTCTGGGATCTTAAAATATGAAATTATGCAGTATCACTGCATCCATCATGTAATGTTATTTCACATAAAGACTGCAAAATCTTCACACAGCATTACAAAATGACCGCAATGAAATAATGCAGTGAAAGTGTCATAATTCATCACGTTGCACCCCAAGATGAGCATGTTGAACATTTTTGAAAACATGTTTGCTAGTGCAACTATTAAGCATAGAATGGTGGTCAGTAGAATGGTCGTTCAAATTGCAATCAGGAATCAGATTGACTTCTCTAAGTGGAAACAAAGATGGATCATAGGTACCTCTTAAATGAATACACTTGCATATTTTTTGAAGAGGCGTTTAATGTAATCATAGCAGAGGCATAAAATAGTTTTGTAAAGAGTATGCTTTTTGATGAGACAGCAATAGATTCAGGACATAGAAGGTAACTTACTCTCAAACTAGCTGTAGCAAAACATTATTAAGGATGAGTTCTGTGTGTGATTAAAAAGGATTGTTTAATGTCTGTGGGTAGTTCAAAGGCCTTTGTTGTATAACTTGAATTGTACAATGACCCCCCCCCATTAATATTCCAAAACGTGCACGCTGATTGGTCAGCGTGCCCATTGTAAATCAGACTTATACTACTGGAAAAAGGTCCGGTCACCCGGACTTTTTCCATTAGTAGAAGTCTTTACTTTTTTTTGTGTTAGGCAGCAATGGAGAATGGAAGAGCTGCATTGCTGTAATCTCACTATGTTAAACGAATTTACTATAGCGAGATATCTTAAAAAAAAGCAACGGAGATCTTCCTATCTCCGTTGCTTTTTTTAAAGGTGTCTTGCTATGTTAACGAGTTTAACATAGGGAGACAGCTTTAAAAAAAGCAACGGAGATCTTCCTTTCTCTGTTGCTTCCACTACACACAGCTCTGATATACTGCATAAGCATACACATGCGCAGTGCATCCAAACTGCTCCAGGATACCGGACAGCTGTGGAAGGGCCATTATTTAAGAAAAGTAAGTATTTTTTTTCTTAAATAATGTCATTGTATAATAGCAATAACCCACTTCCAGGTGTGGGTAATGCTGCATTTACCCACGGTTGTCTTAGTTTGGCCACTCGGGCTTTGCCCTCAAGACAAAACAACACCAACAGTGGGTAAATCCAGCATTACCCACACCCTGGTGTGAGTTATTGCTTAAATATTAACTGGCCACATGAGTTGGTTGGGTTAATTTGAATGGGGTGTTGGATCTTCTTATTTGTTGCAAACAACATAATTGCATTTTTGTATTAATAGAAAGTTATGTGTTGTCTAATTCCATAGACAACTAAAATTAGACTGGAATTTTGTAAGGACATTTATATTACTTACATAGACTTAATGGCAGTGGAATGTTTGTAGTCTACAGCCTGGTGGACTTATGTTAGTGGATTTCTGATGACATCCCTTGGTCTTGATTCTTAGAGACTTGGGGAGTGATATTTTTTTACAACATCACCATATGTTGGTTTAGTATGATTTTCTGGAGGAATAGGTGAGCTTATGGTTTCTTACCAACCATCTGTGATACAGCATGTCCTGTAGGTTATACAGATTATATCACATCTCACTAGTCATGTCATGTTGCTTTAGGAGTAGCTGGTTGCTGATGAGCATTAAGATGTTCCTACTATGTCCTTGAATACCAAGGGTAGTGAGGCAGACAATAGAAGGAATAGAAATAGACTGGACTAATATTTTTGTCAGGTGGATTATATTAACAAGGTCAGGAAGGATGTGTTGAACCAGTTCAGTTAACAAGCAGAGATGATATGGTGGGTATATAAATCTTGCTGTGGAGAAGATCTACAAGGAAAAGCAGAGATGTGATAACATTGATGCAAAAACTACTTGAATCTACAGGAAAGTAATTATGCACTATAGTCCATTTTGGGAGTAGTACACAGCTATAGGTCAGTACAGCATACAAATTGATAGTATAATAATAGTGCTGGTAATGATGGCTATGAACTGGTCTGGGAGCAACAGGGAGCTATTATAATGTCAACAATTTCAGCAGAGGTAGTGTAATGAAATAGAATGATATCTGAAAGTAGTACACAGCTATAGGTCAGTACAGCACACAAAATGATAGTATAATAATAGTATAATAACAGTACTAGGGCTGAAGAGGTAGTGCAATGAAATAGAGTGATATCTGAGAGTAGTACACAGCTATAGCACAGTACACCACACGCATTTGGTATAATATTAATACAAAGGCAGAAGAGGTGGTATAAATTAAACACAATACTATGAGGATAACCATTTGAATTGCTGGGATCTGCTAGAGTGAGTTCTGAAACACAGGTACTGAAATGCTGATATACTAAGTCTGAGAATGCTGTTTCTCAGAATATTCCCTTTTCTCCAAGGTATGGTGATCTTGGAGTTGGTATATATGTAAGTTCAAAGGGCTGGAGAAGCTTACCCCTACATTGGGGAAGTTTAAAGAAGAGGGTTGATGTTCAAGATCTGCTCTTTTTTGTGTCTTTTCTCTTTTTTTTTTCTCAGCATGTCAGCACTTGCCATTTTAAGTGCCAACATTTCAGTAGTAGTTTCCTTTCGGCTTTTCCCGGTTAGGGGTCGCCACAGCGGAACGCCGGTCCGCTAATGATTGGTAGTTGATTTTTACATGCTGAGTTACCAGTCCTGATGCACAACCTTCAACAAAGGTGCGCCCATTCATGCATGTCTCCACGCAGAAGACGCTCCAGCTGAGAATCGAACCGGACAGCATCTTACTGTGAGGCGACAGCGTTACCACAGCACCAAGTGCCAACATTTCAGTAGTTAGCAATATCTGAGAGTGTACACAGCTATAGCTCAGAACAGCACACACACATTCGGTATAATAACATTTTGTGGGCTGAAAGAGTAGTGTAAATGAAACACAGTTAAGATCTGAGAATAGTACACAACATTAGTGTAGTACAGTACATAATTACAGTACTAAGACAGCTTTAGACTAATTCAAGATAATAATAGAATGAGGGTGTAGTAAACATTACACACAGTATACTATAGAATAGCAGGCTCAGATGTCACCGTAGTAGTACTGAAGGATGGCTTAGATGCCCCACAGCACATACTTCAAGGCTCATTTGTTATCAATAGAATTAAGAGATGCTATTCAGATAAACTAAACACAGTAATATCTGAGAGTATTACTCTCGGGTGCCACACTGATTCTTCTAGGGTTTATCAGACTCAGTTGTCATATGTTTGGCTACAGTTTTCAATAGCTAACCTAAGAACACAGAGAAATATAGGTATCAATAGCTGGTAATGATGGCTATGAACTGGTCTGGGAGCAACAAGGAGCTATTATAATGTCAACAATTTCAGCAGATGACTCACATGCAACAAAACAACATTTTACAAACAAGCAAACAACAGTACTGCACACTTCAGCACAGCATAAAGCCAAATTGTGCTATAAGTGGCAACTTGTAGTAAACAGTCAAGCTAGCTGAGGCACCGATATGCATGTAAGGACTGTTAGATAACAGAAACAAGTTAAAACAAACCAGTCACATCTTTAAGCACAGTGAGCCCTGTTGTACAAGACAGTGCAGCAAGGTAAAACCTGGTTAGAAACTGTCAACCCAGTAGAAGTGCACAGCAAGTTAATATACAACAGCTCAGTCAAACAGAGAAGCAGGTCTTGCTATGCAGTACTATTTAAAAGCTACACTTAAAATCCACAGCCAGTCATACCATGGCAATAGCAGAATACCCAGAACAACAACAAATGCCCTAATCTTCACCAGCAAAAATAGAGTCCCAAATGAACAGAACTCTGGTACAATAACAGATTAGCAATAAAAGCACTTTAAAAGCACACACATGGAATTGGATTAAGTAAACAAAAAACTTCCCTGATATTTTTGGGACTGGTAGCAAGGTCATAGTTGATTGGAACACAACACTTCAATAGCAGCATAAGTTAACGGAATGTAGCACAAAGCAGTACAGTCAAATAGAACTGCAGGCCCTTCTGTGCAGCAGGATTCCATTTCCAGATTCAAACTGCTTACATCATGTGCACAATGGATGTTTTCCTTGCAGCCCCTAAAATCTAGTTCTTACTGGATCATACCAGGTCCATCATATACCTCATGTATTTCAAATAAATTGTGAAGATTTAATCCAAGGAGATTATCCAAACCCTGAGGAATATTAATGTAATAATGGTTTGTAATGTTTTATAAGGAACCTTCACTCTTCTGAAGCTTATTTCTCGGGCAATGATATTTTGTCCGATGACTGACTTAGAAAAAAAATGAGAAAATACTTTTTTCACAGGATAGAACTGAATTCCTAAATCAATAATATCTCAGCAGAAGTTGAATTTACTAAACAATAAGAGGGTTTAAACATAAATAACACAGTTATGGGACCTTCTTAGTCAGTCATGGGGCTGCAGACTTATGACAGTTGAGAAAACAGGTGACAATGTGGCTGGCAAAGAAAATTTTGAAAAGCTAGAAGAGAAGATGCCGTTTATTTCCACCAACCTGATCATTACGTTCTATTGTAACTAATTTCTACTACAACATGCTATAAGATGCTAAAGCATTTTATGTGCTTGTAACTGAAAAACCTGTCTCCTGATTTATTTATTTTTTCTTCTTCTTCTGGTTGTTCTGTTAGGTAATGAACAGACTCATGGGAAATATATTTATTGATTAATTTGTTTACTCTTTGTTAACCATGTTAGTCTCACTAGTTACTGACATCATTTCAGGGACAATCCAAGGTGGGTGATATTTATATTAATTGGTAGATATTAGGCCCGAGCAATGGGGAACTGTCCCAACTCTTTTTGATAAGTGACATTCAATCTTTCACATCTACCTGAGGCACCATCAGCTCAGGCAGATGCAACCACTGCTTAACATCTCATCCAAAAAACAGAATACTCAGGAGTTCAGTACCCCCTAAGTTGCACTGCAGTGACAGTAGTGGAAAAATTAATCCAAAGAGTTGCTGTGGGACTAGAACCTACTGCCTTCTATCTTCCATTGCCAACATTGAGTATGCTACCTTTTGCACAACTGCCAATGACATAAAATCACCCTTTGATATGAAAAGACAGTTATATGAAATAAGAGACTTATGAAAAAATAAAAACAGGCTACCCACCATTCATGAGGGAAAAATGAGGTAACTTGTATCCAGGAGATATGGGAGATGAGCAATAACCATTTTTCACTCTTATTTTATTTTAACAACTAATTAAAGGACTAATAATTTTCTTGTTCTGGGTCAGTTTATATAACTAACTGCTCAAAAGAATAAACCATTTTGTATTAAGTGAATATTTTTCTACTAGAAGCAGTTATAAAAGTAATTCCTACAGTGCCAAGATACAAAATTGCAGAGCTTGGGTTAATTTCTGGTGGTCACTACTTATATATTACACCTTTCTATAAGCCATTAATTTCTGTGTGCTAATGCATGCTCTTTAGAAATAAGAATTTCTGGTCTTAGCTAGGTTTTCTACTTAAAAAAGTCAAATAAATAAAAGGCAAATATTTTATTTACTAGCATATCAGAACAAGTTGGATTAACATATCATGACCTCACCTAAATGCCACTTTTACATTTGTAAGGTTTTGGGACTTAACACATTTCACTTGCAGTATTGCCACCTACACATTAACACTATATCGTTTTTCTCATTAAAAAAACTGTGTAGCCCTTTAAAGGTCATTATCTACCACATGTGTTTAATTCGTGGAGTAAAAAACTTAACAAGTATCACGTCAGCTATTTTTCTTTCATACGTAAGTGTATTTTATGTACTATGACTCTTGACAACCAATCTAAATTTATTTATTGAGCATTGCATAGTTTCTTGAGAGGTTACTTCATACTGTTAAGGAGTGCTCATGCCATCAGATAACCTTATTCTCAGGCTGTGCTTCATTACAGATTACGCCTGCTTTGGTGTTTGTACAGTCAAGGACTGTTGCCATTACAGGAAACATACTCCAAGAACTACATTATGACAGCATCCACCTGCTTTATGATCTATAACTTGGGATAAGTGACCTTTCTGAGTTCAATCCCATCCAACACCTGCTATACAGTCAAGCCAAAAAAGATGCACAAAGACTTCTTAATAAGGAGTTTTGATTCTGTAACTATAAAGGAAAAAAAGGTTACTGCCCACTTGCCAAATTGAAGCCTATTGGGTGATAACATTCTGTGAGCTGAACACATTTGTTCTGTAGAAAGATTTGTGTGTACTAAGAAATATACTCTTTGTGGTTATTTTGTAAGGTTCATTAATTTTAATGTTCCCAGGCAGTTCTTCTATGCAGTTTTTTCCATTTATTGGAGAACACAGTTTTCATAAGACTTTTAAATTTGATTCTTACCAAATGTTTGATGTAATATTTGAAGCAATAAAATGACATGATTGTGATATTCTAATATTGGCTGTATTATCTCATGATTTTTAATATGTCAGTAAATCCCTCCACATGGGAACTTCCCTTAGCCAAAGGTGGCAATGTCAGTTATTTTGATAAAGCCATCTCTTTGTATGTACATATATTAAGCTATGTGTTACATTTAACAGCTGCTGTTTTAGTTTGAAAACATTTTCCATGGATATGTGCAATTCACACTCCAAATTTTTCCCAGGCCCATTATAAACTGCAGTGTTAGTAAGACAAACTGTTTCTTGATGTCTTTATCCTAGGTAGTCAACAACAGATAGTATTATGTAAAAAAAAAGAGTGCTGTCTATTCATAAGCTGCAAGAGATAACACGAAAGAATGTAATATAAGCAGCAGGTCAAAATTACGAGATATGATATGACAAACATTTATTGGTGGTGAAAGTCAATGTGAACAGTAAATGTCCAAACCCATCTTCTAGAATGGAAAAGTACATCTCCCTGCAACTCTGATGAGAACCTTGTGTTACATTCTGCAGTGTTCTTTGCTAATAGCCATTCACTAAAGAGTTATTACCCATAATTTGAAAATATCTAAGTTGCTTGTCTTATACATTAGAAAAGGGATTGCTGCTGTAAAATTATTCTTATTAAGAAATGGAATGAATTTAAGGTAAGGAAGAGTTAGGAGGTACATTGGTACAGATGGGTACCACCAATAAGAGAGGGTTAAGGGAACAGAAGGCAAATGAATGATACACCACGACAAGCGACTAGTGGAATGATCATTTGTGTACCCTTTCTTGTTTGGAAATTGGTCAGAGATAATTACATTTTCAGCTTAATTGCTGATGGAGCAGAAACATTCTTGACCCAGCCAAAGGTCACCACACCTGCAACTCTTCTACTAAAGATAATCAAATGATTCAGTTAAATAATGGTACTTTTAATAATGGTCAGATTACACACATGCCACATATTAGGTAACAGTGCCTTCAGTGGGGAGGAATTAGGGGTATATTACAGATTAGGTAATGTTGCAATCAAGTGTTATGGAATTGTGGGAATGACACTGATTAGATAGTGAGGTCTTCAAGGGGGTTAGAATTATGATTATGCAACATAATTCATAGAGATATCTTTAAAGAGGGTAGGATTATGAGCCTGCCACATACATCACAAGAAATACTATTAACGCAATTATTTTGACCATGTTTGCCCTAGGAGGCAGAATCCATTTGGGACAAAGGCTCCAAAAGAAATATAAAATTGCTGTGTCTGATGAACAAGAAAAGGGGAACAGGTAAACCAAGTATGTGCAGTGCAAACAATTTAAGCATTTATATTTGCGAAGCATTAACTCTATCAGCTGCACAGGGTATATATTTTTATAACATCATTACTAAATCAGGTCAGCCATTTGACAGACTTTTCATTCATTAAGTGTGTCAGTTTACCTGTCATGTTCATCAGTGGTATACCTTCTGGAATTGTTAGTTGCTTTCAAATACAAGACACTGCTTAATATCAATTGATCTAACATTATTTACTAAAATATATAGCATTATATTTTATTATACTATATATGTGTGCGTGTGTGCATGTGTGTGTGTGTGTGTGTGTGTGTGTGTGTGTGTGTGTGTGTGTGTGCGTGTGTGCGTGTGTGTGTGTGTGTGTGTGTGTGTGTGTGTGTGTGTGTGTGTGTGTGTGTGTGTGTGTGTGTGTGTGTGTGTGTGTGTGTGTGTGTGTGTGTGTGTGTGTGTGTGTGTGTGTGCGTGTGTGTGTGTATATTGCATGGATAATAACATTATTATATAGCACTGCATAAGTTAAATGCAGTTAAAAGCACCCCTTCCACATATGTATTGTTGCTATATTACATGATGTGAGCTGCTAGTAGTAGAATTATCTCTGCCCAAATTCCTGAAAAGGAAGAGAACACACTGAAGGGGTGGGCCTAGCTAGGCATTATGAGCAAACAAGCATTATATTCCCAGAGTAATTTTATGACTATTAATGCTGTTCACTTGAGTTTCTATTACTGCCAAATAGTCTTAGAAACCACGTAGAAATACAAGGTTTACTTAAAAGAGATTGTTGTTTTATCATGTTCTCAGATGTGGAGGTACTCAGTTCCACTGCAAAATAACACCAAAAGTGAATGCCTTACTCCCAGATTTTAGTCTGAGCTTTGGAGTAATTAAGAAATAACTGCAGGCTGATCTTACAGCATTGTGGGAGAATGCCAAAGTAGAACCCACATAAACTAGATGCCAATGTTAGTTTAATGTATTCAAGCCATTGTCTAAATTAAGACCAGCTTAAGTTATTAGAATGCTGCACTGAAGTTACCTAAGAAAACACTCAGCAGTAAATCAGACTATTGCACAACAAACTACATGAATGTATTTACTTACCCTGCTGAACGCAGGTAATGATAGCACTGTAATACAGAAGGTTAGATATAAGCCTGTCTGTGCAACTCACAGCAGTTAGTTGCTATTGGCTCTGTAATATAGACATTTCCATGTCCTTGTCCAGATCATGGACAACAGAGTGGACTTCTTTGTTGTTTTCTTCTTGTTCAGTCAGAAAACCCAAATATTTCAGTGTCACCTGAAATGGTATCATTTGTACTGATCTTGAGTGAGATGTACCTGTTTGAGTGAAGTGACATGCCTTGGGTGTCTAAGTTATATTTAACAACCAGCTTGTAGATGGTAAGCTAGTTGTATAAAGCTGCAAAACTTTAATGAATGCAGTTTTGGGCAGATTTCTTAAATGAGAAGTGTTGGACAGAGCTGGCTCATGGCCCAATGGAGTACTAGTCAGGACAATAGATTACTGCACTCCCCAGCTGAATCGATATCCCATTATTTGGCTATCTCTCCTCAGTTACCATAAAACAGTCTTCAAATTAGTCAGTATGCATGCTATTTTCCTATTTTACTTTCGCAATAATCACAGAGATTTGGATTTAAATTTAAACATTTATTAAAAATTTTGCACCAGAAAAACAGAAAGCCATTTGATGAATAAAACAAAACATTCACATTGAAAACAGACTTAGCAGTTGACTGCTTTTTCTTTGAAGCTCACATTTATTGAAAATGCAGCTGTCAGTCAGAACCAGATCATGGTCAAATAAGGATGAGGCAGGGTAATGGGTCAGCCCCCCAGCCATTCCAGTGTCCCATTATTTGGCTATTTCTCCCCAGTTACCACAAACAGTGTTCAAACCTGTTGTGCATACTATTTTCTTCTTACTTCTACAATAATTACATATTTGGATTTAATTTAAAACTTTATTTTAGTACAAGCACTGATAGCCCTTTGTTAAACAAAACAATACAGTCTCACAATGAAAAAAGACTTAGCATGAATAGTAAATTTCTCTGCTATTGAAGCCCTCATTCATTGAAACTGCACTGAAACCCACATTCAAAGAAAATGCCAATGGCAGATTAAGATTACCTTTGGGCTGTTTTCAATCCATAGGCCCCTTGCAGACATTTTTAAGACCATGCATACAATAATGTGTTCTTTGATTCACCTTCCTGATTGTATTAAATTATATTCCATGTATAGTACAGCAACATGGGCTAGTGTGTTTTACATTTGTAGTTTTTTGCATTTTTTTCAGTAAGCAATGAAACAAAACATATGAACCAATAATAACAAAACTGCCCATTTCAGAATATTTCAACCACAAAAGGCCACCAAAATGTCTATCACTACAATCCACCATCAGTTAATATACAAACAATCTCTGCAGAAGTCAAAGTCATCTGAATGATTCCACATTAAAGAGATCTGTAACCAATGATGAGGTTATTACTGGTAAACAACTTTATATTTCAGTGTTTCATCTACAAAATCTTTGCCTGCTGCTCTTGAAGAATAAATTGCCTATGTTACATAAAAAATGGTAAGCTGGTTTATTGCAAAAGAGAATGGCTGGTAAACCAACAGTTTCACAGTTTGTATGCATCTCATCCAAATGAGAACATACTCAGGAGTGCAATACCCCCTTCAGTGTTTTGGAAGTTCTGGAGCCAGGTATAAGGGGTGGTCCATGGGCATTATATTTAGAAAGACAAGAAGCAATGTGGCAACTAAAAACTAATGCCACACAGTGGCCTGGTTTAAATGATTCATTTTCCCTCTCATGTTTTTTAAAGTTAAAAGCTTTGCAAAGATAAAATTATATGAAGAAAACCTATGTTTGGTTATAAAAATGTATTGTATTTATTGTATATGTTGCATTATAGATAGGTACATTTTGTATTCTATATTTTATATAGATATTTTTAAATTGGCTTGTACTAAAATATTTAATTCAATTTGGGTATTTAATTGCTGCTTAGATTCTTGTATTTTATAGGTAGTTGTTTGGCTGATTGTTGTAGCAAGGGGCATGCTTATTAGCATCTTTTATATAAAAGTATGCTTGAATAATAAAATAATGTTCTGATGATGTCTCTGATTTAACAGAGATGAAAGCACTTAACCTATATCTTCTTGAAAGTTGTTTCTGTTGGATTATAAATAAAATCATTGTGTGGTACTGAAAATCATTTTGCGGTGGTGGTGCTGCGGTAGCGTTGTCGCCTCACAGTAAGACGCTGTCTGGTTCAATTCTCAGCTAGAGCGTCTTCTGCGTGGAGACATGCATGAATGGGCATACCTTCGTTGAAGGTTGTGCATCAGGCCTGGCAAGCCGGTATGTAAAAATCAACTGCTAATCATTAGCGGACCGGAGTTCCGCTGTGGCGACCCCTAACTGGGAAAAAGCTGAAAGAAGACATTGTGGATCCCCAGCTCTGCAGTGCCTTCTTTTGGTTTACAATTAGGGTACAACCTAACACCTTAGTCATGGGTGACTTCAATTATCCTTCCATTAACTAGAAAACTTAAATGAGCCCAAACTCACTCACACAAAGTTCCTGGACTTTGTTAACTCAAATGCCCTGGAACAAATAATGCACCACCCCATAAGGAAATCCAGTATTCTAGACCTGGTTATCACCAATATCAGTGACTGATGCAATGCCTCAAGTATAGGGCTTGCACTGGTTAAATCGGACCATAAATCAGTCATTTTTTGAAGTAGCAATAGCACTGGAACTCCCCAAAGGAAAAGTCAGGCTAAAAAACTTCACAAAAGCTAACTATACCATCTTAAGGTAAGGTATAATTGACTTCCAAGCTCCAGTTTCTACAAATGGCATTGATGGCTATGCTAAGATATACACTGGTGCCCTGTATAAACATCTACATAAATGTATAGACACAGCTGTGCCAGATAGGATTTAAACAAGATCCTCAAGAAAAATCAAACCTTCCTGGTGGATGTCTAGCATTAATAAATTATACAATAAGTGAAAGAAGCTGCTGTCTTAAAAATACAAAAGTGAGATCCCAGAACTGGATGAGCACCCTCCTCAGCCTAAACAAGCAAATAAGACAACTAGTAACCTCTTCAAAGAGCAACTATGAGAAATATTTAACAACCATAGCCAAGGATAAACACAATGCTTTCTTCAGCTATGTCTGCAATCTAAAAAGTAGTACTCAGATCTGTGCTGAACCAGTTGTGGATGACATCACACACACTGATCCTGCAGAAACTGCAAACCTGCTAGCAGACAGGTTTGGTGAAACTTTAACCCTCATCCCCCCAAACATACCACAAACCATGTCTTCATCATCTCCTCCTCCCTGCATCTCTAAAGAACTAGTCATCAATGCTCTCTCTAAGGCTAAGAACACAAACTCCATGGGACCAGATGGCATTCTGGTCTGCATTCTTAATGTTCTAAAACAAGAGCTAACTACTCCATTAGACACTCTATTCAACCACATCCTGAGAGAAGTCTTTGTCCCCACTAAATGGAAAACAGTGACTATTATCCCCCTCCACAAGGGTGGCTCTGGAACAGACCTGGGTATTTATAGACCCCCTAAGTTTAATCAGCCTCATCTGTAAGGCAATGGAACAAATCTTCATGGACCTCATAGATAAGGATATAGCTGACCTCTAAACCCTGGATTCATTAAAGTTTGGTTTCATCAAGGGTAGGTCATGTCTGCTAAACCTAGTGGACATCTTCGAAAATGTGACCACAGCCATAGACAAGGGCAAAGCCATGCACACAGATTATCTTGACTTGGCCAAGGTCTTCGACACTATTCCACATTTGGGCATCATTGACATCCCACATTCAGGCATCTTTGACAAACTAACCCAGTTGAGTATCAATCCTTATGTTGTCAGGTCGGTTACAAACTGGCTCACAGATTGACAACACTCAGTCAAGGTGGGAGACTTTACCTCTATCAGCAGAGCTGTCACCAATGGGTCCCACAAGGGTCAGTGCTGGGCCCCCTCTTGCTTGGCATATACTTCTCAGAAGTCCAGGTGAAAATGGAGGGGCTGTGGCTAACCAAGTTTGTGGATGACTGCAAATTAGGTTATATCATTGAACTCCCTAGCAATGTCAGTGTACTCCAAAAGGGGCTTACACAGAGCAAAGACTGATGCCGAAGCCATGATCTTAAACTAAATGTTAAAAAAAAATCATCATCATCCCTTTCAGTAAAAATAATGTCCCTGCTGATTATAAAATAAACAGTAATAGCCTAATTACTAATTCAGTAATGACAGACCTGGGAACACAAGTTGACTGTGACCATAACTTTGAACACCATGTCACCCATTCCAGGGACCTCAATCTAGCCTGCAACATAAACAGGACCTGCTAGAGGGACAGATGCATCTGTCAGAGCTTGCCACTCCTCTGGAACAGGCTTCCAATCCACACCAAGGAGAGCACCTCCATGACCCCGTTTAAGTGCAACCTGGATGACTGGATGGGAAACCATAAATTTCTGTTGGGGATTTCCCTGGCTTCTCTCCTGGACATGAGTAATCCTTGCTAGAAAAGCCTTGGGCATAAACAATATCTCTCATCTAGTATTACATTGGGATTTAATGGCTAGGCTTGTGATGACCCTCACGTCAGTAGCCTAGTACCTATGAACCTAGAGTTTTTTAATATTTGTATTATATGTATGAAACTTTATTACCAGAACCAAAATTCAAAATCTGTGGTTAATATGTAGTGTCTGCTTATATTATACTTTACTTACATCCACTTTTCTGAGACTTTATATCCTGCAGTTTCAATGGCTGAATGCAAAAACTAGGTGACACAGAATCAAGAATAACAAAGTTTTTGTAACCGTTACTTGTCGAATACATGGTTAAGGAGAAGAGCTTGTTCTTTATTGAGATAAATTCAGTGGTGTAACACCACAGCAGCTGGTGCTGGTAGAAGGGATCACCATGTGTTTTAACAGATCATGTAGTCAAACTCATTGGGAGGGAGTGGCATCCTTAGTGTAAATGTTGCCTTCTCTTGCGTTATACTACATTTATTAATCAAGCTCTAGTCATAGCTTCATAGGTAAGGACTAGGCTAGCTGCTCTTGCAAGCCATTTTAAGCCTAGCCAGTTTTCTTTTTTGTAATTTAATTAACTTATCCCATTTGGATAGACATTAACCTTACCCATCCCATGGTTGATACCTATATATTACCTCCTAATGAGAATAACTGGGATCATACCATAGATAATATGAGGGCACCCATGCATGGGATAAAGAATTCAGGAACTGCATCTGTGCATTAGTTGTACATGGGACAGTCCTTGGGAAAATGTTCTGTTTTTCATCCATAGATCCAAGTTGTGTTTGAATATGAGCAGAGATGAACTTTGTTTTATGTGGATGCTGAGTCTGTTCCAGAGCAGTGGTATCCTCTGTGAGACATATCTGTCCCTCCAAAGCATTCTACTGATGCTGCAGAAGAGGTTTAGATCTCTAGACCGAGTATTTCTGATGTAATTTCACTTGCTGCTATGCAGTAAATCCATCAGTACTGGATCAGAGGATGTCTTGTATGCCAGACACACAGGTCACCTCTCAGAAGTTTGTAGGATACTGAGTATAGTGACAGGACTTTAAGTCAGTCCACATAGGACATGTTGCTTAGGCCCTGTATCCCTTTAGTAAGGTATCTCTGTGGGTGTTCTAGTCATTACATGTGTCTGAACAGATGCATGCCAAAGGGGGCACTATACTCAATGATTGACCTAATGAGGGCTGAGTAAAGGGGGACAATGGCATCCCTAGATTTAGACATAATCCCTCTGTTTGTAAGCTGTGCAATATAGAAGGATTTTAACAATAGTCGACACATATTGGTCAAAAGTGAGGTCACTGTCCACATAAGTTCACAAATCCTGAACAACTGGGTGAGCCTTATGGGCATATTATCAGTATGCTAGTTTCCTGAGTTAGATGACTTCTCAAAGGATACAATAATACATTTTTAGGCATTTAGTTTCAGTCCATGATTTTGGCATTAGTTAATTATTTAGGACTAACCTTTCTGCAGGATGGTTAAGTCATATAGGGATTCAATAACTGCTCTTAAATTATAGTCATCTGCAAATATAATTGGCCAGAAGCTTTTGACATTGGCTTTTACTACAGAAATGTAAATGCCAAACAGGAGCGGTCCCAGCACAGAGCCCTGGAGGATTCCACTGGTGGCTGGTCTCTTTGTAGAGGTAACTTCCCCTACTTTAATTTTTCTGATCCTATATTTGAGTCATATGACAATCCAATGGGTGACTTAGGGGTTTATTCTCAGTTTATTTAGATTTTCTACTATGCCTGAATGGGGAATTATGGCAAAAGCTATGGCCAGATCGAGGTATGCAGTGTATACCATATTGCCTTTAATCCATTTCTTTGGTGACGTTCCAAAAAAATCCAATATGTTGAGTAAGCTTTACCTGACCTTGGTGGATGCAAACTGAGATGGGTTCAGTGTTTGGGGGTTCTCTATGTCCTGACTGATTAGTTCCATGATATGTCTTTCCATGGCTTTACATATGAGGCTGGTCAGACTTATGGGTCTGTAATTGCATGGGTTTGTACAAAGTCCTCCCTTATGCAGGGGAATGACTGTGGCTGTTCTCCATTTGCTAGGTACAAAACCTGTATGGAGCCTGAGACTGAACAGTGTTGTTAGGAATGTGGTTAAATCATGCTTTATGCTAGTTAAGATGCATCCAGGGGTAAAGAAGGTGCGGTTACATGCCAACTACATTGCTTGTAAAACTATAGCTCAGCTGTAATCTTAGCTACTGTTATTCATGAGTAATATCTGCTAGATCAACTATTAGGATTCTTGCCATCTTAAATGGCACCAATGATATAAGTATATACTCAATTGTCCTTCAACTAAATATATAATTCATTTTGAACTATAACTGTTTTACTGCTATTGTTAAACAAAAAGCCTACCCATACTTCTTGTTATCTTGTAATTAAATGTTCTTTATTGTGGAGCTTTTCTCCCTGGGTCTCTGCTGAAAAAGGACCTGTCTCCAGTTCAATTTTCCCGGTCAACAAATGTAAATACATAAAATAAAATAAAATTGGCTGGACCCATTGAGTATTTTTAGATTTTGATAGCACTTTTAGGATTTGGTCTTTTATGATAGCTGGGGTAAGACAATTTCATGATATCTTGAGGGACAGAGGGGGAGGGGAGAGGGGTAAAGTTAGAGCTAAATTTATCAGTCAATAGGTTCACTATTTCTTCAGCCTCAGTGTAGGCAATGTTGTTCACAATCAGCTCAGTGCATTGCTGCATTGTGCTTTTGAGATTATGAGCATAACTGAAAATGCCTTGTCATTATCTTTGCCTTGGTAGCTCTTTTAGCTTCAAACTGTTATTTGGTGGATTATATTAAACTCCCGAGTTGTTTATTTCAGCAGCAAGGGCTCTAACATTCTGAAAATTACTCTTCTTACCTTTGGTCAAAATTCTGTTCCTTTTATTAGAAAGCTTGTTGATATTATTGTTCCACCATGTGGGTTTGTTTCTTGGGTTTGCCCTGCATGTGGTCCTACAGGGTACAGCTGCATCTATACAGCTGTTTACATACTGGTATATTGTGGTGGTATATGTTTCTACATATTCAGTGTAGTTAAGTGGGTTTGGTGAGGATTTAAAGCTTGCCAATGTATCATTTAGGAGTAAGTAGTTTGTCTTAAAGAAATTTCTAAATGTACCTTGGATGGAAGGGATTTCTGGTTTCAGTGTTATTTCAAATAAGACTGCTTTATGGTCAAACCTAACAAGTGATGAAAATTTGCAAGGGATAGTGCAAGATGCTTCCATGTTAGTAAGGGCAACATCCAAGATGTTATTGTTCCAGGGCATTTGTATTGAAAAAAGTCCAGGAATCTCTGTGCTTGTGCATTAGTGGTGGTGTAGGTTTCCTAGTCTACAGTTGGGTAGTTTAGATCACCTAAAAAAATGGTATTGGGTTTAATATTGAGTGATTCTAGTTCATGTAGATAGGCGTTGGGCTTTCTTGTGTCATTCTGAACAGTAAGGAGACTTCAGTGAACATAGTGTATTCAGTCATCTCAACTACAGTAGAAGAAAAATGAAATTGAGGAGATTATTATCTTTGCCCAGAAGGACTGCAGTGGTGGTGCTGCGGTAGCGTTGTCGCCTCACAGTTAGATGTTGCCCGTTTGATTCCCAGTTAGAGCGTCTTCTGTGTGGTGACATGCGTGAATGGGCATTCCTTCATTGAAGGTTGTGTGTTAGGCCCGGCAAGCCAGCACGTAAGACTCTACAGCCAATCATTAGTGGACCGGAGTTCCGCTGTGGCGACCCCTAACCGGGAAAAGCTGAAAGACACAAAAAAAAATCTTTGCCCAGAAGGAGAGATAGCATAGCAACATTAAAAAGAGAAAAACAGAAAAGATAGCAGGTTGCTTTCCAACACACATCCTGAGTCTTTGGTGTCTAAAATTTCTGCAAGGGTAGCCAAGAATATGGAGTGAATGTTAAGTCCTGTAATTAATTCCAAGGGTGCTACATTTACTAGGGAATTTTAAGTTTCAAAGCATAATGGAATATACAGCTACACAATAGAGACTATTGAACTATTTATCTGGACCTTATAAAAGCTATTTATCTGCAAGCTTCAAACAGAAACTCAAACAATAACAATAATGAGATAGTTGGGGATTAGTTTTTGTAAATTAAATTCAATCTTTCACTGTTTTAAATATGGAAAAGGCAAAAATAGAAGTAGGAAATAGTTATAATTACCCATAAATGGTGTCTAATGGTTGTGGGACTTGGATCAGAGATCTGAAATGCAGCTTTCAAATGACCCCACAGAATACTTGGGGTAAGGAAGAATTATTCACATCTGAACTGTAGTAAAAATAGCCATTTGGTACTGTGCATGGTGCAGCTACCAGTGTGTACCTTAGTAAGCCATTATTACCACTCTAGACATGGACAATTTCTACATGGAGCAGAGCTAACAGAAACAAAGGATGGAGGGACAAGAAGCAGCAGCTTGGTACCTTTCACCTAGTCTCTCATCAACTTAGCCATTCTGCATATATGCAGATTTACTGTAAAACAAATTTAACTGCAACTATTTACAGTTGTTATGATATATTAACTGCCAGATGGTGTCATATACACCAGTTGGGAGCAACTCTAAATATTGAATTTGTTTTACAGTACATTTTGCATGTTTATAGGCTGTTTAAATTTACTTAAAGATCCAAATTCCCTACCTGTTATCTCTATATTGAAAGAAGGGTGTTTACTGCAGAAGTGATACAATCATGTGTAAGAAACATTGGGGTCACAAAAACAAAGTTCCTGACTTGCGGCTTAGAAAAGAAAATCGGCTAAAGTGCAGATATATAAGTAGGGCTAGGAACTGATAAAATCACAATTACGTCTTGCTTACCTTTTCTCAAAGGAACTAGTATTACTGAAAGTTTTTAACACTTTTTGATGTAATTGCTGTGTTTTTGTCACTCTAGCTCTTTTCAGAAATGCTAGATGAAGTGCTCCATCCATCTTTAAACAACTGAAAATCCTTGCATCATCCTTCCACCACAATGCATCTATGTTACTGACCTTGATTGGTTAATTAGCTTAGCTCAGTCTTGTAACCAGTGAAAACAGGATCACAACAGTAGGTGCAGCTGGGAGGATTGAATATTGGTGGTCAACTAACCAATAATGCATCCTATACTATTTGTTGCATCTCACTGCTCTATAAAAGTATTACATTTGCATATATAATCACTGCATAATACACTGAATGGCAATGAATGGAGCAACATATCTGATCATCTGTTTAAAATACAGCCCAAGATACAAAAGCCTAGCATCCACTGAAATAATATACATATCTATCTATCTATCTATCTATCTATATAGATATATAGATATATAGATACAGAGTAAGAGCTATGTAAATCAGTGAGGTTTCACATACATACATACATATATGCATAGAAATATTTCAAGCATTGGCAGTAATCCCTTCTAGCCTGCCAATATACCAAAACAATTATCCTCATAATAAGTGTTCAGGCTGTTCTTAAAAATATCTAAACTAGTACTTGCTTTAATATAATTTGGTAGTCTGTTAAATGCATTAGCTGCTCTCTCAGAGAACCAGTTAGTACAGTTCTCATCCCTACAGAATCTTCTGCTTAGGTTGTCTGATGATTCTCTACTACTTTTTGTTAACCCCAAACATTCCCACAGGTAGTTGTCTCTAAATGTACTATATACCTGATTAACATCTCCTCTTAAGTATCTGTAAGAGACACTGTACAAGTTCAAATATTTTAGTCTTTCATAATAACTTAAATTTTCACATCCATGGATGTCCTTGGTAGATTTCCACTGTACTCTTTACAGTTTAGTCATGTTTGTTTTCTTATAAGGGTCTAATGTATCTAACAAACAATGACTTTATCATTTGTGATTTTCTAGACTTTATAAAATACAACCTATAGTTATATAAATATATCATCAAACAACTGGTTGATAGGATTAGAAAAACTCAAAGCTGGATCTACACATATACCCTGGTCCTTAAATGACTCTACAGTTTAAATCACTGTGTGCTGTATTAACTATTCACCTTTCAATTTATGTCTCCCTAATATCATATGCTTAGCTTTTCATGTATTTATCAGCATATTATTCTACTTTGCCCAAATGGTCAATTTCATCAAGATCTGTAAGACCTAAAATACACTATCTAAACAAGCATTGGCATACAAGAGAGCCCTGTGGGACACACTGACTTAACTAAGCATTTCACCTGTCCCATTTCTGTTTGATACTTGCCATGTCCTATTTGTAAGCCATGCAGCTATCCATCTTATCAAGAACACATTAATCCCTAGTTATTCTAATTTATTGATGAGTGTTTTGTGTATGATCCTGTCAAATGCGGAAGTTAAATATATATAAACTGCATCACAGTACAATATTTCAATGAATAGCTGTTATTATATTGTTATAGAACATCATATTACAGATAGTAATTGACCATTTTTCAACATGTGCATGCTGATATATGGTTTCAAGTTCCAACTTTTCCAGCTCTGACAATAACTTACCTTCTCCATTATTTTCCACAACATGAAAGTAGACTTAAGGTATGTATGGCGTTGGGTTTGTCCTATTCCTCTTTCCTTTAAAGACAAGTTTAATAAGCGCATGTCTTCAATCTTGAGGAATCTCCCCATATTTATACGACCTAGTAAATAGATATAATAGTACTGTAAATTCTTGCTGAAGTGTTCTCAGGTCATTATTACTATTTCCGTCTCCTCCATGTGCTTTGTTCATTACCTTCTCTACAAAACATGCTAACTTATTCCCAACTCACCATTGCTCATAAAATATTTTACCACCAAATAATACTCCAATACTTGCTAACCTCATTACCCCTTATAATAATCTAAATTCCCTACACTCTTCGAGCAAACTATGTGCTAGCATAAGTAAGTCCAATAACTTGTCAGGCGACAGCCTATTCTCCAATACTGCTGGGAAACACTGGAACCTTCTACCTACCGACCTAACACTACTACCTTCACTGTCACTCTTTAAGCAAAAACTCAAAAGTCACCTAAAATCACTCTGGTTATGCCCCTGCACTAACCCAGATTAATCTACTACCTATCCTATTTTTATCTTCTTACTGCCTATGGATACATAATCATACTCTACATACCCCTCTGCATGCTAAAATCTGGTCATTGTAAAACTCATATAACCACAAGTATTTATGTTAACTACAATGAACTGTAGTGTATCTTCACGTATCATACGATTACATGACTGATATATGACTTTATACCCACCTTTTTAGTATTGTACTTTTTAATAACCTTCTTCTTTATTTCAAATACTTATTATTTTATTTGTTATGCAATTAGATATTTCATTTTCTGCTATGTTGGAGCTTTTCTCCCCGGGCCTCTACTGAAAATGGAAATATATCCAGTTGGACTAGCCTGGTCAACAAATGTAAAATAAATAAAAATAAATAAAAAAATCAGTTCCTCTAATAACTGAATCTCCAATTACAAGATCTTTTTGACCAAACCTGAAGAATGTCACACTTCTAATTTAATAATATCTGCTCTGTCAATTGTTACAAAGTAATTATCGTCATCGTATTTAGTTTTATTAATCTCAATGTTTTCATTACGTATTACTTTTGCAAGCATACAATTTTCATCTAGCTAGCTTTGCAGATCCACAGTTTGAGCCGTTGCCAACATCTGTCTTTCTCTTCTTTTTTCTTACAGTAATCTTCTTCAGTCCTTCCATGTTCAGTTTTGATTTCTTACTTTTCATCTGCCCCTTACCTTTTTTTTCTACCTTCTCTTTTGGAAAAATGCTGGCTTCTTCTGTAGGTTGAAGGTTTTCTGATAGAAAAATGATAGAAAAATGTTATCATCCCCTGTAACCTGTATGTTACAAAACAAAGCAGTGTCCTTTTTTATATTCCCTTTACTTTACAGACATTAGTTTCTTTTTATTCCTTATTATTTGTTGTGAGCTTCTTCAATTCTTTTTTATTTCCTTCTAAATACACTGAATCTGCAGATTGCTGAATACTTGTATCCAGAATTCCAAAGTTGTCAGGGGCATTGTCTTGTTTCATAAAGGTGCAGGGATCCTTACAGATAATAAACACACCCTTTCCTAAATGTGTTCTATTTACTCTTTGCCTAACATTATTTATCTCACCATTCTAGTCATTAATATACATGACAACAGTTCGCCAGGTTGTGCCAATTGCAGAAGTGTAATTGTCATCAGCAAGTCTAGATTTACTACTAATAATGGTAAGCAAATCATCCAAATTTTCACATGAGTGAACAGATCACCAGTGTTATCAGATGTTACCTTTAAATATACCTGGCATTTATTATACTGTACAAGATATTGGTGCTTTAGCAAATAATTAACTGCACACTCATTTAAGTAATCCATATTCAGCTGCAAATGAATAAAACATTCCAAACGAAAAGAGTAATCAAAGTCAGTTACCGCAGAATTCAGAGAGAACTTAAATCAACTTCTGTTAAAAAATCACACAAACAATATACAACTAAATATTAAATAAAGTGCAATGAAGTTGTCGCTTTGACTGTACATGTTCTGAAAGTCAAACAAATGCTGGAATCCCTTTACATTATTTGTGAATGTGCACATTAGCTTCTGTTCACTATTATTTGCATTCGCACCTCTTTTTAACAGTCAAGTTCAATAAATTACAAACCAAGACAGGATTGTTTAGATCAGCTCTAAGTAATCAATAAATGTGACTAACAAGAAAATAAAAATAAAATCTTCATATGAAAATTGTTTTACTATCAAATTTGGAGTGGTTGTAGCCTTCAAGCCCAACATCACCAGCCAAGTATTCATGTGTAGATATAGATTCTGTGCCAGGAACTCAATGTCTATGAGATTACCCACTGTGCTTAGTTTTCTGTAATCTCTAACTATATCTCAAATTAAACTAATTCCACAAAAAAAAAAAAAAGTAAAACACTTATCTTTATTATTACAAAATATAATACTCTGATGCCTCGGCTTGTGTATTTTAGTACTACTCATTGAAGGCTGTGCATAAGCAGAGGTGCAAGGGTATTATATTTTGTAATAATAAAGATTAGTGTTTTACTTTTGTTTTTTTAACTGGTTCCTTCCTAGTGACATTTAATTTGCTTCATATTTTTTATGAGAAGATGCTTTGAATGCATTGCAGCGGTCCATGCATAATTTTGTTTATCATGGCACAATGCCAGGGTAATCCTATGGGCTAGGCTTGTAAAGGCTCCAGGGCTATTAGCCTAGCTCGCATCTGTGAAACTATGTTGGCAGCACTGGGGATCAGTCTAGTCACTTGAATGGTGTGGATAATTAACCTCAAATTATGGAGAGGTTTGAACGAGAACGCAGAATGAGAACCGATAATCTTTTTATGTCACTGAGACAGAGATCCAATTTTTCTTTATCACAGGACTCTCATGTGCTGTTAGATAAATTGGAAAGCTTATTATATGAAGAAATGGCTGCCCATTTTAATTTATTGGGATTAAAATGCTATTTGGAACTTGATGTTACACTGAGGTAAATCCCCCTACTCCCTTTGATTTGCCAGATGAGGATGTTAAAAAAGTTTTCCCAGAGGTGACTTGCTGCAGCACATACTGTAAATGTGCCTTAGAGTGGGTTAACATCTAAATAGATAGAGATATGGTCAAGCAGAATCAACTGAAGTGTGATATCAAAACTGTATGTTCTGAATTGTCTACATTATTGGCACCTTCCCGTTTGGATTGCTGTTTGGCAGATATCAATGATAAACTTAAAAATTATGAACTGGAGTTAATTGATCATAAACCCATCAAGCTTAAGAGAGAATTGCGAGAATATGAATATGAATATGGTCGTGCTTTTCTTTGGAAAGCTAATAATCATCCTGCTCATCAGGATGAATGACGTCATTCCAGGCAGTCTTCAAATCCACAGGAGGGAATTTCATTTGCATCGGATGCTTCAGGTGTTTCTACAGCTATTGATTGGGATGAGCATTCTTTGCCTCCTTTGCCACCAGCTTAAGAGCCATTAAATCTTGAATGCGACTTTCAGAATGGACATCAGGACTGAAGAGAGAATTTTAATGAGTGAAAACAAGGGAGGAATCAGCCAGAAATGGTAATTTACCTGCACAAGGGTGCCTACAACAGTTTAAGCAAGGCAAATGGCAGCTATATCAATGTTCTAAATTTTGGTTCATTGGCTTTAAATATTTGTGGTACTGCATTAACTGAGACTCAGAGACATGTTGGAATATGGGCTTAAGTTTATTCTAACTGTTTCACCATGTATGCATATTTTAAAATATAACATTTTTAGATTAATATGTAAATTGCATTTATTTTATTTCTTTGAATGTAATGGGGGTTGTCTGGTTTAAGTAATTTAAACAATGTTGATTATTTAGGGGAAGCTTCTGATAATGATGATGAGAATGCCAGCTTTTATTCTTGTTTTTCTGGTCTGGAGCATGATTGTAGTGTGAATGCTTATAGTCATTTAGATACTACAAAGGTTATTATGCCATCTTTCAAACATGAAGGCATTAAACAATTTCTGGCATGCTTAATTATGCAGTTGAATCAGCTTATAAAAAGTTTATGTCTGCAAAATAGAATAGTCAATATAATTTGTCTAAGAAGGAATGGTGTAAACTGCAATTACTTTCCAAAAATGATAGTTTAGTTACTAAACCATCTGATAAAGGCAACAAAATTATCATGAATTGCTTTCAGTATTTACAAATGTGCATGTCACATTTACATGATAATAATGTTTATGAGATAGTTGATATTGTAGAGTATAATAGGGCCATTGCAAATTTTGTTGAATTACTGGAAAAAGATTGCAGACTAGGATATTTTTCTCAGGCTGATTTAGATACTAAATTTCAAGTTTCTGATAGTGAATTAGCAGTATTTTATTGCCTTCCTAAGGTACACAAAAATGTCTTGAATCCTCCTGGAAGACCAATAGTGTCAGCCTGCAAGTATTTTTTACATGATATGGGTAAGGTTCTGCATGAATTTTTGTTACCATGTGTTTTGAAGTTGCCATCTTATATTAGAGACACCACTGATTTTTTCGGTAAAATGTCTGACATAGTGTGGTCGGATTATATGTTTTTATGATTATTTATGTGCGAAGCCTTTATACTAATATTAAACATAATGTAGGTTTAGAGGCTGTTAAATATTTCTTGGGAGTTACTCCATTGTCCAATAATATATTAGAACTTTTATGCTTTTGTTTCACCAATAACTTTTTTGTATTTAATAGTTGTATATATCATCAGCTACAAGGGACTGCAATGGGGCATCATTTGTCCCCATGTAAGTCAATTTGGTTATGGGCTTGCATGAGTTAGAATGTCTTTATCAATGTAAATTTTTAAATAGATTTGTGGTTAAATATAATTGATATATTGATGATTTAATTTTTATTTGCAAAGGTAGGTTAGATTTAGTTTATGATTTTCACAGAAAGTTGCAAAGTAATTGATTTCGTTTTCAGTTTGATGGTTTGCAATTTGGTAGGCAGATCTCTTTTTTGGATATTAATTTATCTTTATCCTCTGGAGGTCAGTTGTCTACATCTGTACATAGACAGTATTTTAGATGGTCGTAGTTGCCATCCATCCCATGTGTTAGCTGTTCTCCCCTATGGTGAGTGTATTTGTCTTAGGAGACTTTGTACTAATGAAACTGATTTTTGGGATGAAATAAACAGGATGTATTCCATGCTATGTTTCAGGGGTTATGATCCAAGACTTATAGAATCTGCTATTAAGAAAATACTTGATCGGTCAGTACCCAGGAGAGCATATTCTGAGGATTTTGAATTAAGTTGTACCCCTGTGTTGGGTCAATATATTGGTGACAAAAGGAAAATCTATTTTGTGACTACATATAATTTTATGAGTTCTGAGGTGGTAGCTTTAGTTAAATGTTATTGGAATTTTTTATTTAGGTTTAAAGAATTGTCAAATGTGTTGTATCTGTTTCCTAGTATTTCATACAAACAGGGCAGAAATTTAAGAGATATATTGGTTCGTAGCATCTTTTGTCTCCTACCCTGTTGGGTACTTTGGACACTGTTCTTGTCAATATGTTGTTAGGACATTTGACTGTTTAAATAAGGTTCCTTCTTATACTTCTGATTTATTTAACTGCAGCACAGAGGGTGTTATATATGTTT
Source organism: Protopterus annectens (assembly GCF_019279795.1). Classification (NCBI taxonomy): domain Eukaryota; kingdom Metazoa; phylum Chordata; order Ceratodontiformes; family Protopteridae; genus Protopterus; species Protopterus annectens. Next base: position 613,906,496 of record NC_056731.1, on the reverse strand, counting down.
TACAGTTTCCATGTGGGTTGATATGGGTCTCCTTCATTTGACCTAAATTTCATTTGACTGAAATTTGTTTGACTGAGACCAAAACACTGAAAGTTCAAAAGACTGAAAACTCATTTGACTGAAACTCATAACACTGACATTAAAGTAAAAGGTATATACCATTTTCCCCACTGTTGTGCAATCCTGGAGTTAGTATATATAGTTAGGGGGGGTGGGGGGGCACAGCCCCCCCACATTAGAGGGGTGTGGGGGGTGAAGCCTCCCCACATAGTTTAGGTAAATATTGTTTTCTGCAAATAATTATCCATTGCAGTTATATATATCCATGTGTATGGTTTAAAATGTATAAAGTATGTGGGGGGGGGCTTCACCACCCCCACACCCCCCCTAACTATATAGACTAACTCCAGGATCACACTACAGTGGGGAAAAGAGCATATGCCTTTTACTTTAATGTATCAGTGTTATGAGTTTCAGTCAAATGAGTTTTCAGTCTTTTAAACTTTCAGTGTTTTGGTCTCAGTCAAATGAATTTCAGTCAAATGAAATTTAGGTCCTATGTAGTAGAACCATTTATATATATAGGTGTAACACAGAAAGAAAACCCCAGCAAGCACAGGAAGAAAATTCAAACTTCACATAGAAGGGAACCCAACTGGAAACCAACCATAGAACCAAAAGCAGTGCCATATATGTTCCTTATTGCCTTGTCCTTACAGCAAAAGTGGAGCCACTTTTCTAAGTATAGTACCATTGCATTCATTGAGATATTTAAATTAATGACAGTTAAAGATATATCTAGTATGCAAGAAGTTGCAAATATGTCAGGAGAAGCAAGTATCATACATGGGAGCATGTCACAAGACTAGGTTTGCTACAAGTAACCCTTAGTGATTATCCATGCCATCCAATAAGTATTTCTGATTGTATATTAGGCCGTACAAGTATATGCTCAAATGAGCACATGGTTGTCTTGGGAGCACCCACATTTAGATGGGATATACTTCATTACGCTGTGTATTGCCATGGTACTGTAAACCATGATTCTTCAGTTTATATTTTACTTTGTCAATACTGGAATATTGTATTTTCTTCATAAGACTTGCTTTTCACCATCACTAGATGGGATTCTCAACAAGTCAAGCATGTTGCAGACCCTTGACAAAAAAAAAATAAAGTTATAGAATATCTTGAGAAGAAATAAAAAATAGTAATTTTCCATTTTATAGTGCCGTATAAATCTGTTTGTCTGGATTACTAAAAACCATCTCTGAAGCCAGAAAGCCAGATGAGAGGTTTTGATATGGAATTTTAGAATATGACTTCTGAGGATTTGCAATTCTTTATTAATGTGAAATCATTCAAAAAATGCATGTACATGTTTTCACTTGCCCAGAAAATGTCTGCAACTTCATTTTCACTTTGACTATATCTCTTTTCAGTCACATGCAAGGATCTGTACATATACTGTGACTCTGAGGCTAGTCTGATATTTGGCTTAAAACTACATTAAGTTCAATAGAGATGTCGGACTGCTTGCATAAAAAATAAAACACTGCTTCAGAGCTCAACCTATCATTTAATATTTTGAGTCTCTTCTCTTATTTTTCTCTGAATATAAATGAAATATTGTTCTTCATCTGCTGTTTTAGTGGCCCTGAAATGCTAAATTGTTTTATGCACGCAAAACTTTAAATGGCCATACCCAGAAATGTTTTGGCCTTTATAAAATTGGTTAAAAATACTGTATGGCACATTGCTTCAACTTTCTGTGGGCCTAATGACATGATAGTTCTGGAAAATATAAATCCATAATACCCAATATTATTTTTGTCAAACTCATAATTTTATTTAATTTAGTATATTACCATTTTCACATTGATTTCAATTTCATATTTTTTCTCTGACAAAGACAATAATGTTATTACTAAACCACCTTCATTCTGGATCCCCAGTATTAAATGTTGTATCACATTTAGAAAGATTTCCAAAGACAAATTGCTCATTATTATTATTTGTTTTGCCTTATCAAGCATATGTGGATAGAATAAGTTATGATGTTTCTACTGCTTGGTGAACTTTAAACTAGTGATTCCTAACCTGAGGTCAATCTTGTTAAATACCTTGCATGTCTATCCTGCATCTGCATAGGTTTTCTCTAGGTGGTCTGGTTTCCAACCATCTCCAAAATAACATACAGAAGTGACTGGTTAAATTGTCAATAGGTCTGCATGTAGTTTGCAAATAAGTAAGAATGTGCATCCTGCAATACACAAGATCCTGTCCAGAATGGGTGTCAAAGCTTTGTCACAAGCCACTGCAGGGACAGCATCCCAAGGATCTTTTAAAGGATAAAACAGGTTATCATAAAATTGGCAGATTAGTGTATGCATTCTGTGTACTTGCTGCACATATTTATCTATACTTGTTAGTATCTTACCAAAGTTAATTATTTATGCAGTGTCTGTCCTGGTTGATATTTGTCTGCACTTCTCAGTATCTTACAAAACCCAATGCTTTAGCTGTTAAGTTCCTAACAAGTTAGTCCCTTTACCTGCATTGCAAAATCTTTGAAAATAACTTATGTCACTACCTCTTTCAATTTTACTTATGCGGTGAAACAGCTTTCTACCTGAACTGATTTTGATGAGCTGAATGTTGAAATTATGGTGATATACACCTTCAGCTCTGGCTTTGGCCTCAGCTTATGGCCTCAGCTTATACATTTTTCCTCTGACATTATGTTCACTGAGACTGCTACATTATCATCATCATTTTTATCTCTTCCTTTTGCATATTTCTTGTTGTAAATTTTGTATTTTTTGCCATGTTTTCCTTATTTATAATATAGGCATTCCTGTTATTCTTTTATTGCCAGTACCTCCATTACCAAGTTTGACACTATAACTACATGTCACGTTCATTACATATGTCTTCTTGCATTACATTATTGACTTTCTTTGCATCTGCACTCTAATCTTTGTACCATGCCTTGTCATTTGAGCTTTTACATCTGCAAACATTTGTAAAGTGACCTTTTTTGGCAATTTGGACACACCTTACCCAGGGCTTGGCAAATTCTTTTATGATGATATACAAAAAACAAGTAATCTCTGTGGTATTCCCGAAGTCTCAAAACAACTCATTAAAGTGTAGTGGGTCCAAAAACAAAACAGTGTAAGAAACTTCTCTGTGTGGAAGATTTTCAGTCCATATATTTCTAGTTAATCATTGTATATTAATCAGATCAGACAATAGTAGTATAAGTAGCAAACGTAAACTCGTCTTAAGTCAAAGCAAAACAAAACAAAAAGTAATAATAGAAAATATATAATTATACAGCATTATTAAGTATTCGAAAGTAATCCAAGCAAGGCAGGCAGTCTGTTTCCAGTCGAAAATCCTTTATTAAATACACAGACACGCAATCCAAGTAAAACAAAAATAGAGTAATAATTTCCTCACAAGCTTTCTAAATATATATATACTTTTATCAGGCATGGGAGTGGTTTATTGTGCTGTAAAACAAAGTGTTATTGGCACACATGTTAAATTCACATCCCTTCCCCCATCAGTGTGACATTCGAGCTGGTCCTGCCCTACTTAGTAGCTGTCATAATAATATATAACCCTTATGTACTTTAAATGAAATTATATAATGATGTGGTACCTCTTATTTAACCAAATTATTAAGTAGATTATTAAGTCTGTGATTTTATCCATGACAATATACTACATGGCTGGAAATATATCATTTGTTTATAGGAAGGCCAGGAACATTAGAAGTTTTGTTGAATTTAAACCTAGACCATGTGAGAAAAGCACTAAAAGATGTGAAACTAATTGTACATTTTGTATATTTATACAGCAAGGTGATAGTTTTTATTGCCCTTATTTAAAGAAGATCATTAAAACCAGTGCAGGGGGTGACTGTAACACTAAAAAAGTAATTTACAGGGCACAGTGCAATGAATGTGATGCATTCTATGTGAGCAAGACTGTAAATAAACTCAAGCGTAGGATTTCATGTCATCTGTCAGAAATCCGCTCTGGATGTAAAAATAATGCACTAGCCAAACATCTTTCTCTTCATAAAAGACCCACAGGTTTTAAGTTCCAGATCCTGGATCGCATAGACATGTGTGATCTTGAAGGAGACAGTCCGAATATTTTGGAGAAATATGAACTCATGTGGCAATTAAAGCTGAACTCTTTTAGGAAGCCAGGACTAAACTACTACTGTTCGATTAAAAGTGCCCTAGAACTTAGAAAATTGCCACATTGTTTACATGACTAATTGTATTTTATTTTATTTTATTCTACAAATTGGTTTTAAATACCATTTTAAATCAGTTGAAATTTAAGTGTATATTTTGTTTCCATCATCATACATGCATTTTTTCTTATTTTTATTTTTTCTGGTTCTTTTTTCCACTTTATTCAAAATTATGTGTAATAACAATACTAACTAATTATACAATTATATAGGTTTTTAGGGTTCTTGTACACAGACCTGAAGAAGTCTAGAAGGACGAAAGCGATCTTTGTTAACAATAGGTTATGAAAATAGAAATTGATTTTTACATGCAAAATGTATATGTATATATTTATATATATTTTTGATTGCCAAATGAACTAAGGTTGATATATTTCCAGCCATGTAGTATATTGTCTTGGATAAAATCACATACTTAATAATCTACTTAATAATTTGGTTAAATAAGAGGTACCACATCATTATATAATTTTATTTAAAGTACATAAGGGTTATATATTATTATGACAGCTACTAAGTAGGGCAGGACCAGCTCGAATGTCACACTGATGGGGGAAGGGATGTGAATTTAACATGTGTACCAATAACACTTTGTTTTACAGCACAATAAACCACTCCCATGCCTGACAAAAAGTATATATATATTTAGAAAGCTTGTGAGGAAATTATTACTCTATTTTTGTTTTACTTGGATCGCTTGTCTGTGTACTTAATAAAGGATTTTCAACTGGAAACAGACATCCTGCCTTGCTTGGATTACTTTCAAATACTTACTAATGCTGTACAATTATATATTTTCTATTGTTACTCTTTGTTTTGTTTTGTTTTGACTTAAGATGAGTTTACGTTCGCTACTTATACTACTATTGTCTGATCTGATTAATATACAGTGATTAACTAGAAATATATGGACTGGAAATCTGCCACATAGAGAAGTTTCTTACACTGTTTTATGATGATATACACATTCACAGTACCTGCTCCATGTTTTGTACTTTATTTTTGCTACCTGGTGCACTTAAGCATTTTATTTTATGTCTGGTCCTTTCACTTTATTTTGGTTTTCAATACTGTTCATTTTAGTGTTAGTTTCTGTTTTATTAATTTCTTTTCCTTAACATTATTATTCTATATTCTTTACCTGGATAGTGATAGGCTAAAATATCTTCCAAAGTCCAGCAGCTTTTCTAAGATCATTTGTGGCTCAGCCAGTGTTCCATAACTGTATTGCTTGAACTTTGATTCCTTTATCAATATCAGTAAATTTGCAGTTTCAAGCTACTGAATTCTGTCTCTTGTTGTACATCTTTGTAGAATCATCTTCTTTCTGCCTAGTACTATTTAATTTATGTGGCTTGCCCTTTACATTATACTTAGGCTCAAAGTTACTGTTTAACTTATCTACTACATCTAACAATCTATCATCAGTTGCTGTTGCTGCTTCATATAAGTCATACACTTGCTGTCTGCCAAGTACAAAAATAAATGCTTTTAACTTGTCATCTTTTGAAATACTAAGAACTATAACACAATTAGTTATGCTTGTTACCAACTTATTTCAGTGTACACTTACATTGTATATATCACAGTCTTTATCTGATCTTGGCAAAGTATGGATTCTCAGGCATCACCATTTTTGTGGTTCAGCTTTCAATTGTTTTTTCTTTCTTTCTAGAATACTCTTGTATGCCTTTTTCTTAAAAACACCCTCTCTCTGACAGTTTATTAATATCAAGTTTTAAAGTCACTTAACTTTATATTTTTTTGCATTTTCACCTGTATTTTCTTTCATTTATATTTTTATATCAGTAAAGATGTGCAGATGACCAGTTATAATAATAAAATCAGCTTTATCCATCCTGAAATATTGTTTTTTAATAAAATTAATTTCCTTCTTGTCAATACCTATTGTATATGTGCCTTGAAGTAAGCATAACTTATTGCTGTTCACTATATTGGAGATGGCTGATTATATCCCCCCACTCAGTCAGTATTTAATACAGGATGGAAAGTGTACTTACATTGGGGATATCTTTTTACAGAACTATAACTCAAATACAGAGGGCAGGACAAGTTTAAGTAAATGGAGTCCATATACAACATCAATTCCATTTACAATGCATCATTTTAAAATGTCAATGCCAATGCCAGTGCCAACTAACTGCAAACTACAGACTCATTTTTCACACTAGCTTAATATTCCTGTAATAGGCCAGATAATACAAATGGCACAATTGCCTCATTCACAGTTTGGCCAATATCCGTCTTGTTCTCTTATGAAGTTAGAGCATTCAGTGATTCCCTAGAAGTAAAATAACTGCCCAAGTGACAACAACTGCAAAAAGATGCCTTACAATGGGATGGGATTCTTCCAAAATAATCCCATAGTAACTTAAGGCATCAGTCTTGTGTAGGGTGTGAACCCAACCCCCCCCCCATGTATCCTGCATCAGTCTTATGTGGGGGGGGGGTGTACCTTAACCCTCTCCAGTCCTTCATCAGTCTTGTGTGGGGTGTGTACACTAACCTCCATCCAATCCTGCATCAACCTTGTGTGCTCCACAACTGCATCCATGCCTATAATACCACATGAGGCCCACCTAGCTCTTAAGTCTGCAACTACAGAGAGCCTAGCTGCCTCCCTCCCTAAGGAAGTACAAGCTAGGATTGACCAGTCACTCCCATCCTTCTTCCATCTGGTCCCGCCAATATCGGTCATGTTGGGGTGCAGTAAGGGCTTTATCCCTCTGTGCCTCAAGGTCAGATCACATATGAGATTCTTGATTACTGGGAAGGGAAGTGGTGCCAGATGGTTAGACCAGTCTTGGATATGGGAAATTCCAAACATTTAGTGCACTTTCTATACTGTAGTTCTGAATCTACTAGAATGCATGTCCCAGTTTTATACAGCTGGATAAGTAAAGGGACTAGTATAGTGATTAACTATAGAGAATGTCTTGAGAGGTAGGAAAACATTCTTAATATTGGACATTGGTCTTCTTAGTAAGGTAGAAAGGTGATAGTGGTACAGGAAGAAGATTAATAGGAGACAGAGAGCACAGTTCCTTCCACAAGCACCTGCCTGAAATAATGTCAACTGAGTTTGATTTAAAACATGGGGATGGTACGGTGAAATGTGTCTTAAAGACTGGACACAACTCTGTTAGGTAACTCAAAGTGAAGCTGGTAGATGTGGTAGCTGAAACTGCATAAAAGTAGTGTATGTTATGAGAAGAATGACTTTCATTTCAGGATTTATAATGACTTTAAGAATGTGCATCTAATTATGGGCAGTATCATGAACTTCCACAACATAATGTAGCACTGTTAATGCTAAATAAATATGTGCAGGTAGAGCAACTTTAAATATGGTTTTTACTTACAACTTCAGGAGTTACAATGACATACCCACAGGGACAAGTCTGAAACACACAAGTATATGCTTCAGCCTACAAGTGTTCTGCATTCCCTCCCCTAGAAACAATGTAACATAGCAGCTGACTCATTACCTATTAGTGCATTGTGTGTTTCCTTGATTCATGTACTTAAGCCTGGATTTAGCACTATCAGGTCTGAAACTCATTTCAACAGCACTTGTAATCTTACTGTAATTATGTACATACTTCCTCCTGCATATATTTATGCTGTTTGGGGGAGGGTCTCCTCAGGCAGACCAGATAGCATCTTTGTGGCCTATCATGGCTTCAGACAGTGATCTGGCTAGGGCATTTGTGGGTGTCTTCTTTCAGGGATAATGTCGGACCATCATCCTGGCCATTTGGTTATGTGAAACAAATGTAGTCATTTAGCCCTTTCTGGCCAAAGGTCTGGTCAGACATTAGTGGTTATCCACTCTCCCTCTTTTGGTTAGATGAAGACAATTATCACTTCCACAGTATTAAGTGGTTAATCAAGTAATTCTTCAGAACACACTTATGCAATAAATGGCTGTAGACCATATGATTGTTGATCAGGCTTTAAATGTCTTACATGTTTTCTTCATGTATCATGTCCATATCAACAACATAGACCCTAACCTTCAAACAGTTTTACTCATTTGGAATTTGCTAGTTCCATTGTTTGTGGATAACACTTATTGTCCTGTGATAAATCTTCTCTATATTCTGAAAAACACCTATCGAAGTGTTGAAGCAGCATATTATAATTTCATTTAGTCCCACTTTTTTCTACCCTGCAGTTAACCATCAGCTGCCACCAGCATCTTTCTTTATTCACTGGGTCTGTTGAACCCACCTTAGCCTTCCATGGATTCAACTCAATCTAACAGACATTTTAATAACTGCAAGACTTTAGTCTTTAGTGTCATGATCAGCTGTTGATCTGTCCACATATTTATCTAGGTTCTTCAGTTGTCTTCCAAATATGGAAAATTTAATAAGACTGTTTCCTTTGGACATCTGATCTTCCCATTAGAACAACTCTTGCTGATCTGCAAGTTTACTTGTTAACATGACTAGAGAAACCTCTCTCCAGCTTTGAAAGCCTCAATCTTTTTTCCTGCACTCTAATATATTTATCATGCTCATATATAACTTTTCATCTTCACAGTGGATAACATAGAACATTGCTTTAGCTGCTTAACCAACTAACTCAGCTTCAGACTGTAGGCTTTATCATGGATTTTGTATTCTTAGCCATCTCTTCTACCACCTTTTTTGTGACTTACATGTAGGAGACTTAAGCTTCATCTGATTACATCCCTGCAGCTCTTTTACTCTGTTTTGATTTTCATGCATCAGTAGCATAGCTAAAGTAGGCCATTCCCTTTTCAAACTTCTATTCATTAATGACTTGAGCTGACAACAGACTGAGTCCATGCAAGGAGGTGTTATTATATTCCAAATGTTGAGATGACAGTTCTCATGCCCATTGCTATAACTCTTTCCTTGTTCATTTTTTTTCACTGTTCAGTGAATAGTTTTCCAATCTTGTCCATTCAAGGGAGGATAGTGTGAATTGGATGCTATACTTTTGAATTTTCATAGACATGCAAACTTTATGATTTTCTTCCCATTGTATTGAGTACAAGTGACAGATATGGCAACATCAGATATCTAGTGTCACCATGGTAGACTTTAATGCACCCAGTTATAGCACTTGTTGTGTCTATCAGTCTGATTAGTTCAGGGTTCTTGAAATAATAATCAATACATATAAGCTTAATAGCCTCTTTATCTGAAACGTTTGTTCCCACTTGACTCCATTATTATCTAGGTAATGAGTATGAATTGTATAAGGCATAGCTCAGCACTTTGTGTTCTGTTTGACTTGACATTTCAAACCAGTACATTGCATTTCTTGAAATTTTGTTTGAACTATATTATTCCCAGATAAGATTCTTGTATCCTCACAAACACTTGCATCCTCAGCTGATTTGGTATTATTATTTTGAACACTAAACATTAGACACAGCATATTTCTTCCATGAAAGAAAGTAAGATTGTATTTCTTTCCTTACTTATAATTGTTTGATCAGACCAGTTTCAACATATAACTTATTTCACTAAATATATACTTCTAAATAAGTGTCAGCACATGTGGAATTCTTTTTGTTGTCAACAGTGTGTGGAATTACTCAAACAATATCCAGTTATTCTTCTTCTAAGGCTTATTTATGCTTCTGTGGTAAATATACATTTATCTGCTGGGTGTGGGCCTTTGTCTGGTCTGTATTTTATTTCCATGTCATGTTTTGTAATTCCTATCAAGAAAACTGAAGGACATAAATGAATAATATTTGTTAAATTATTTAAAATGGCAAAGTGACCAGACTCACAATGTACTACTGTATCCCTTCTATTTTATTGCAGAAAACAAAATATCGCCAAGCAGTTATACTGTCTGAGTTATATCAATTCTATTATAAAATAGCTAGAAAACAGTCTTTGTTTCTCATGAACTGTGTCATGCCTAGGATCAATGCACACTTGATGAAGACGGCTCTAAAGTAGAGCTAGCAGTGTCCAGCTTATATACACTTTTAGACAGCAGCAGGTGTTGTTTTTTAGTGTCCTTGTGGTTTGCATGACTGATTCTTGTTCCATATCATCTTTGCGTTGGTTGAAGTGTCTGTATTTTATTTCTTTCATTTTTGCACCTGAAGACTCACCAAAAGTCCATTATTTCTTTTTTTTTAAATATCAAATGTCTCAGCAGTTTCCTTCTTTGTATGTTCCAGTTAGTCATAACAGGATGCCATTTTACATGATCAGTTTAAGCCCACAACCACATGTTTTCACAAACAGGTTAAACTAGGCATGTTCTCTTTTCTGTGAACCATCTCTAAACCACATAAATTCACAAATAAACTAAACTAAGCATGTTTTATACTTTCTTAAGAAATTGCTGTAACAGGTGTCTGACTAACACATAGCTGCTGCTAAGCTTGTCATACTTTCTGTATCTATTTTTAACTTTGCAGTTCATGCCTTGCAGTTCATGTCTTACATGTTATGTTTATGCACTTTAGAAAGAGAACATTTATTTCAAACCTTGTATTGTTAAACCTTGCTTTAGAAGCAAACATTTCTTTTCCATTATTTCAAAACCTTGTATTAATTAAAAGCATACTTTTCTTTTGAATTATAGCAAACATTTCTTATTTCATTATTGCTTTGGAAAAAAATACTTTACTTTATATAATATCTATCAATATTTACAATAGAATAAATGTTAATTTTTATTATATAAATGGTTCAAAAGCTCATCTGGGCTGGAAACCTCATTTGTTCTTTCAAGCTTTTTTTAAAGTTGTTTCAGGTTTCAACTTTGTTACTTAAGAAGTTAACTTGCGAGTGTTTCTGCCATTTCACACTGAGCTTATAGCACTTTTATTGTCTGCATATACTTTTCTAGCTAGTTTCACTGTGTGTGAGGTATTAACTAGAAATGTTCTACAATTGTCAAGCAGCTGGTTGGGTTTGTTTGTTCTGATTTTTGTTTCCCACCTTCCCTCCCTATTGGTATCCTGTTTTTATACTTGGTGGCTTTGCAGTTGCCCACCCCTACTGTAAATTTGATCTGAGACACTCCTCCCAGTCTAGTGCCATTACCTCATTCTACCTAATCCAGGGAGAACATTTGAGAAGGCCAGCCCACTTAGTTTCTGCTCCTCCTTTCCCCTTTCCACCTTACAAAAAAAAAAAAAAATTCTAAGCTTGTTTCCTGCCTTTCCTGTAAGTCATCTAGTCCAGATACAGATTTGCTGTATCTAGGACTGTTTGTAAGCTTCTGAGCTCCCAAGCCTTTCTGTGTTGGAGGGAAGCCTTCTAGTTTAATTTTGTTTCTTAGAACTATCCAGTTTTCTAGTTTCAGCACTTAAATCTGTTTCTTTGAGCTCAACACTTGTTCGGAACTCATTGTAAGCACTAAATAAGCTACAAATTACTACAGCACTCAACTTTCCTCACTTGTCTAGAGGAAAACAGTTTTTAGTACTTAATAAATAAGCACCTATCTAGGCATGTCTAAAGGTCAGCTCCCGGTGTTTTCTCCTGTCTACCTGATGAATCTGGGCATCTTGGAGCAATGCAGCAATTGCCTCATGTACACAGACAACCCACTCCTCCTACCACCCAACACTACAACCTGTGAGAGATGCACTTATATAGCCAAACTGGAAGCAAAGCTCTCTTCACCCAAGACTGGACTAGACATTCAAGAGGAGAAGGTAAACACTTGCACCACACCACACTCATCACATAGTTCCTCAAAACCTACTCCACCAAAACACACACATAGAAACACAAAGCACACACCTACATTTGTGGAGGCTCTCAGTAAAAATCTACCCAAGCAACAGGGACCTCCAAAGCAGAAACGCAAGCAACCTTCACCCCCCAACACAACCCAAATGACACATAGCCCACAAACTCAGTGTGCCACTCAACACAGCCCATAAGGCATAACAACTTTCCCAACACTCTAGTCATAGGTGATTCTATAGTCAGGCACACTGATGTTCCACTCACTAGGCTAAACAAGAAGAAAGTTACTGTCAGCTGCATGTCAGGTGCCAGGATCCTCCACATAATGCATGTACTCAGGTCACTCCACAACACGTACAAATATGACTCTGTCATTGTCCATGTTGGTGTGAATGACCTGAGATGTACCTCCCTGGACTACATGAAAAGAGACATGGAGGAGCTGCCTGATCTTGTAGCTCAGGCAGGTATGACCCAAGCCCTGAGTAGCATCCTGCCATCACCCAGAATGATACCACAGTACAAGGACAAAATGATTGACTTTAACAACTGGCTAAGCCTCTGGTGTCATTCTAAGGGGATCCAGTATCTGTCTGCCTGGGATGACATGATCGACAAACCACAATGCTTTGCCAGAGATGGCCTGCACCTGTCGCCCTTGGGATTCCGGTACTGGCTAAGGCTCTTGCTACCCCTATAGTGCCTTTTTTAGGCAAGGTTCAAATGACAAATTCCACCGTAACAGGTACAAGCAAGCAAAATCTGAGGGTAATGCTACTTAATGCTAGAAGTCTAAACCTTAAAATGCACTCACTCGAGGCCCTCCTTAAAATGGAGAACATCGACATCTGTGCAGTGACAGAGACCTGGTGCAAGGCTTCAGAGAGCACCCCTGCATTACCAGGCTATAATTCATACCACACCTTTCGGCCACCTAACCTGGACCCAAACACTAAAGGTGGAGGCGTGTCCATATTCATTAAAGATATCCACACCTCCAGGCTAGTTGCTCAGCATAATACATTCGAGATTATCCAAGTGCAACTAACTCTGAGCAAGACCGCAATCCAAATTGTAGCTTGCTACAGATCCCCCACCATGCCACAGGATTCCCACTCATCATTTCTTGATACACTGGAAAATATTAGGATACAACCTAACACCCTAATAATGGGCGATTTCAATTACCCCACCATTAACTGGGAAAAATACTCATGTACCAACTCTTGTGCTCAACATTTTCTGCAATTCATAAATTCCAATGCCTTGGATTGACTTATCCACACCCCCACCAGGGGCAGCAATATCCTAGACCTGGTCATTACCAACATGGGCAACCGGTGTTCCACACCAGAGGTCAATTCCTCGTTGGTCAGATCCGACCACAAGCTAATCACCCTAGACATCCACATCCCATCCCCACCCCCCATTAGGGAAACCACCATAAAGAATTTACCCAAAGCCAACTTCACGCTTCTTAAGACAGAAGTGGCAAACTTCACGACACCCACGGTGAAGAACAATAGAGGTATGACTGTTGAATCCTATACAAATGCACTTTATAAGCACTTACATGAGTGCATGGATCGTGCAATCCCTAATAGAACCAAGATGCTATCCTTCAAAAAAAGGAAGCCAATCTGGTGGTCCCCTGCTGTAAACAAACTCTACAACAGAAGAAAGAAACTGTTGCAAAAAAGAGTAAAATCCCATGATTGGAGGAACTCCGTGGTCAGCTTCAGTAAGAAGCTGAGATCCCTCCTAAAATCCTCCAAAGCTAGTTACGAAAACAAAATCACCACTGATTCTAAAGACAACCACAAAGCATTCTATAGCTATATCAAGAATCTCAATGGCAACACACAGATCTCCTCTGAGTTACAGCAAAATGGCACTAAATTTACAGAACCAACTAATATTGCCAACATCCTGGCAGATAGGTTCAGTGCTAACTTTACCCCCCCCCCCCTCACTGCCTAAAGGGACCATCTCTATACCGGAAGAATGCAACGTTCCTGTAATCATAGCTGCACAGATAAAAAACACACTCTCCAAAGCCAGGAGCACAGCATCCATGGGACCTGACAACATCCCAGGCTGCTTTCTACACCAACTACAGAATTAACTGGCAACCCACCTAAGTACCATGTTCAATCACAGCCTCACCTCAGGCTTTGTGCCTACTGAATGGCGCACAGCAATGGTTATCCCACTTCACAAAGTGGGAGCCACCACAGACCCTGGGAACTACCACCCCATTAGCCTGATGAGCCTGGTCTGCAATGCTATGGAAGGTATCATCATGGAACTTATAAACAATGACACTGGTAATCTCCAAACTCTGGATGCTACCAAGTTCGGGTTTCTGAAAGGCAGATCATGTCTCCTAAACCTAATAGACTTCTTTGAAGCGGTCACCAAAGCTGTAGATGAGGGTAAGGTGGTTCACACAGCCTATCTAGATCTCGCCAAGGCTTTTGACACCATCCCCCACTCTGGAATTATAGATAAACTCATTAAACTAGGTATAAATCCCTATGTCACAAGATGGGTTGCCATCTGGCTCACTGACCGAACCCACACTGTGAAAGTAGCAGACTGCAAATGCAACTTCAAACCAGTGACAAGTGGAGTACCACAGGGTTCAGTTCTGGGTCCTCCCCTGTTTGGTATCTACTTCTCTGAAGTACAGGCTAATACAGAAGGTCTTTGGCTAACAAAGTTCACAAATGACTGCAAACTAGGAGCCATAATCAAAACTTCTAAAGATGTGGACATCCTACAAAAGGGCCTCACTGAGACAGATGCCTGGTGTCAAAGCCATGGCCTCAAGCTCAATGCCAAAAAGTGCATTGTCATCCCTTTTGGTAAAAACTCTGTACCCATGAACTACCACATAAGTGGTAGTGTACTTAACAGTGAAAGTGTGATAAGAGACATTGGGACACAATTGGACAGTAGTCTCTCCTTTGATAATCACATCACCACAGTAGTCAAGAAATCCTTCTACATGGCACATCTCATCACAAAGGATTTCTCATCCAGGAAAAAAGAGGTCATTGTTCCCCTCTACTCATCACTCATTAGACCCATTATAGAGTACAACCCCCCTTTTGGTATGTACCTCACAAGACATCTACAACAGCTGGGAAGGCCAAAGAAATACCTCACAAAGAGGATTACCAGCCTCAAACAGATGCCCTATGCAGACCATCTCAAAAACCTCCAGCTTTACTTTGTCGCATATCGCCTACTCAGAGGCGATCTCTGCCTAACAAAAAAGCTTTGTCAGCCCCAGAGCTGTTGGACATGCTCCACTTAAAGAAATCCCAATCCCTCCAAGCTACACACTCTAGAGACCTAAACCTTGTCACCATAATAAACAGAACATGCTGGAGGGATAGATTCCTGTCCCAGAGACTTTCCATACTCTGGAACAAACTACCTATCTATATCAAAAAAGCTCCTCATTAGCACTCTTCAAGAAAAATCTTGATGATTGGATGGGAGAAAGGAAATTCACCCTGGGGATTACTTCTGTGGCTCTGCTTGACAGGGGCACAGGAAATTAATATTCTTGGGTGGCAAAAGCCAGGGTACCGTTTGGCTAGGCTTATATGGGACCTAGGGCCAATAGCCTAGTACCTACCCATGAACCTATGGAAAACAAGCCTATCAGCCTATAGAGTTTATTTATATATTTCCTCTTGCTGTTTCTTTTATTTGTTTTTCAGTGGGAAGGAATGGATAGCTTAAATTGCATAATAACATTTAGTTGAAGAAAGTGGAGAAAAAACATTCTTATATTCAACATAGTATTTATGCTGTTATATTTGCTTTAAATATTAGTGATTGGGAACAACAGATCTGTTAATCTCATGCTCTCTTAATGTATTTTTATATAGGTGACAGTCTTCTCAAATGTTTTTCAACAATTATATGCAATATTTTACTCTCAAATCTTTTTTGTATTAATGTATAAGTTGGTTTTGATAGTTTAACTGATGACTTTATGCCTTTGAATTATATGGTAACCTTTGCCATTGATAGTAATATGTGACACCTCTGCACTGGCCCAGTAATCAAGGAGCCTCAATCCTCACCACTAGTAACAGTGAGGAACGTACACATTGGGAGGATGACAAGTACGCCCACAGTAAAGTACAATTTCCCGTAAGAGCACACAGAGATCACAGTTAGTCTGGGGTTAGTTTCTCCCTCTTTCTCCAGATCCCCAATAAGACTCCCCACTAGCACAGCTATAGGATTAAGAACTCAGCTGAGGGGTCAAGCCAAGACCTCCAGCAGCCTGTCTGTCCAACCAGTGCTTCGTGTCTCTGCTCAAGTAGTTGACACACACATACTTTGAGATTTGATTTATATACAAACACAAACACCTGGGTTAGGCCAGCACAGGTTTACTAGCTATGCCCTTTCTGCCCAGACTATAAGGTAGTTATCACTGCCACCAACCCCTACTTATCAGCTACTTAAAGGCCCTTACAAAGGGTGACTAATCCTACTGTGTGATGTTACTATTATCCAAATGGTAAGTGTGACCAAGACTTGCAAGGCTATTGGAGTGGCCTGTACAGTATCACCAAATACATATGCAAGTACATTAAGAGCTTAAACATGTCTCACAAATAACCACAATGATAGGTTTAAATACAGTTAATAATAAATAATAAAAGTACAAGACAATAATCAACACAGTAACTACAGAGTTCAGAATCACAGGAAATATTTTTAAACAACATTGCAGGACAGTCTCAAATAAATGCAGAAAACCTCTAAATTAATTTTTACTATATTCCTATCTATATCTAAGAGAAATGACCGTACCCTAGTTACTTACTATTAGAAAGGCAAGTGCAGATGTACTGCCGATGATGAGTGTTTCTAGGTCTAAGACAAGATACAAAATGCACACAGTCTCTCAGTGAGAGAGTTCTTAAATTACTATCAGACATTACTGCTGGGTCAGCTGGGATGACATCACTCTTTGTCACCTGCCTTCAGTTCCCAGGCTAACAGAAGCTAACATAATTTTATCATCTCTGCATGAGAAGTACATATCTCTCAGAAGTTTGGTGAGAACTGGAAGTCATAAAGCAATTAAACACTTTTACATTTTAGACCTAGTAATTACTTCTCTCCAAGACAATAGAAAAACCTCGAGCTCTAGACATTGTGTCTGTCTCATTGAAACTAAGAGATAATACAACCATAAAACAATTTCACTTATTTTCTTGAAGTTTTGTAAGTTAACTCTCTATGTCCCAGCTTCTACTATTAAAACATGCATTTGCACAGGTGTATAGTTTATATACATTTCTGCTCTTTTCCAGTGGGGTACACTGTGGACACATCCTTGAAGTTCAATATTGTTCAAACCCTTGTTCAACACACACGTTTACACCAGTAGTTTAATATACACTTAACATATAGTTATCTTACATTTGTAAGACAAGCATATGAATCATGTTGATATTCACAAATGACATATGATTATTTACAAAATTTCAAATAGCTGGGCTGTCAGTGTCACAATGAGCACAAGAAAATTTGAAAATGTATTTTTTCTGAGGTAGCTAACTTTACCTTGAACATTCCATTTAGAAGCACTGTTTTCTTTGTGGTTTGCAATGATACACCATTCATATTCATCCACCAGGGAAGGGGTTAAGGTTCATAGTGCATGATTCTGCGACAAGAAGCATGTCTAAAGAGGTTGATATAAGTCTTAGCAATGTTTATTTTTTATGAATCTGCCTACATTTTTAATTTTTGCAGTCTTTTAAAAAGAAAAGCAAACCTTATTCCACCCTGTTTATTTGTTTACTGTATTACCTTATTTCAATCTATCTCTATCAATGTTGCTAAAGTTAGGTCTTATAGAAAAAGGACATGGAGATATTGCTTCTCTTACCTCTAAACAGAGGGATAAACAGGTATAAGATATGAAGCAAGAGTTCATATATATGTTTAATGTCAACTTTGTGACTGTATTAGTAACATCCAATGCTTTAATACTAAATAGCATTATTATCTAAAGTAGTGTAATAAATAGATGTCTAGTCTGCCATGTAGCAAGCAGATGAAAATGTTTGAGTTTATTCTATTAATTTTAAGTGAGGGGTTTCTGAATTACCCATACAGAAAAAGATAAAGTAATTACAGAAGGCATCATAGAAGGTTATGTGTGAGACTCTTATAGTCATTCAAGGCCTAGCTGCTCAAAATCTAGAAACTCATAGCTAGAGGCTTGAGTGGTTGTTTCTCTAGCGACTGAGTAACTGCTGATGTGAGTTCAGGGATGTATCTGCCATGATAGTTGCAGGCAGTGAAGTTGTCCTTGTAGAACTGGTAAGTGAGGAAGGGAAAAGGGGAAGGGGGTTTTACGTTTAGGGAGGGAAGAGGGATTTTAGGTTTAGACAACAACTTGGAATTATCTCTAGGTTGGTGTTAGGGAGGAGAGAGGAATTTTAGGTTTAGGGAGTGATTGAGAGTTGGCTTAGAGTTAGGGCTAGGGAGGAGGAGGGGATTTTATGTTTAGAGAGAAATCTGGAGTTGGCTCAGGGGTAGGGTTAGGGATGGGAGGGGGATATTAGATTCAGAGAGTGGTACGGATTTGGCTCAGAGTTATGGTTAGGGAGAGGAGTGGGAGTTTAGACTTATAGGGCTGTTTTTAGGGTTATGGTCAGGGTTCTGGGAGTGGTAATTAGCTTAAGTGAAGTGCATGGATATGAGAGCACTTGCCATTTAGAGCAAGTGGCAGTGAGGGACAGTGTCTCAAGCAAATGTATCTTGTGCAGATGTAGTAGATACAGTTGTGTGTAACACAGATCATCTAATATTTTATTTAATAATTTAAAGCATGACCTTCATAAAGAATAAAAAATGGTTGTTTTGGAAGTTGAGGGCAGGGCATAAAGGGTATGATAAACAATGAAGAGTCCAAGTGGAATATGAATATTAGAATGCCAGCCAAATATATATTATTTAATTTTAACTATCTTATGAATACATTGATTGTTTGTTTATTAACATACTAGACAGACTGGTTACTTGGCATGAATTTTAAAGGTCACAATAATAGGAAAAACTTGTGAACTGAAAAGCATAAGTGAAATCTATGCATCAATAATTTTAATGCTAAAATATATTCAGAACATTTTATGTTGTCAAAATTAAATTAGTCATATGAGACATATAGTTATTTTAAGTGGTAATATCAATTATGTTCTCTCATGGCATCTTGTGAATGTGTGGCCATTTGTTGTCATTGCCAGCTTTAATACTATAGCTTCTTATGCCACCTGCTGCAGTATTTCAACTTTAGTTTGAGCAAAAGTCACCTCTGCTTTTACTGGCCCTGCTCCTGCTCTTACAGTGAATAGATGGGGTATTTCACTGCTGATTAATTTATACTAGTGTGCATAAAATTATTTATTTTCATGATATATGTGAACACATTTATTCAGTAATCTAGTATGGATGATACCTGCATGGAAAGTTTACTATATGTGAATATCAAAAATTTTTATATATTTAGGATGTGTTTACTTGGGCTGGATTCAGGTTAACAGTGGCAGTATGGCATATAGGTAGTGATAATTTTTAAATGCAACATATATTGATAGAGTTACTTTTCATTTTCCAAAGAATAAACAGGTGTTACATTTTTGTTATAATTTACAAATGGTGTTATATTCTACACTGTAAAGATTTTTTAATAGTACTTAGTTTTATATAGACAGATAGATAAATAGACAGCCACAGTTATAGATATATACATATGGCTCTCATATACTTAGAAACATGCTGGAAGTTTAGATTGCTGTTTTGGAATAATAAATAACATATAGGGAAAGTAACTTATGGTTCATTATATTCTACATATGATATACACCTGTGCTAATGCAATTCACTTATACCACTGTGTGATGAACCAAATTCTGAGCAGCAGCATTATTAGTCTAAGTGTATAAATGTATTAATTTATTTATTTTTGACTAAATAGAAGAAAAGAAAGGAAGGAAAAGGAAAAGAGATAAAAAAAGATTATTCAACTTTTATTTAGTAAAGGAGGGAATAGTTTTAAATGGCAAATATATAACTAAATTAATATTCTCTTGTTGATCTGTAAATATTATATTAATTATTTGTAAGTTATTGTAGGTTTTGGCTAGTTTTTTGATGAAATTTTAGGAATTGGTAGGTAAAGCAATAGTATAGTAGTTTGACTATTTGATAGGCAAACTAGAAACTTTGGTATCCATGGCAGGTTGTATTTTATTAGCAATATATACATATATAGTTGTAGACTTGTCTTTATGTTTGTTATTTTTATGTGTTAGTAGTCTAGTTTACAGAAAAGAAGAATTCAGAAAATCTGGAAATGTTAACATAGTGTTGGAGGAATGCATTACAGTCATATATAATTACAGTAATAAGGTGGATAAATGTGTCTTACTATTTTTTAAAGAATTTTTTAAATATGCAGTATTTATAGTTTTAATCTATTATCTATTAATGTAAATGGATTAAATTATGGTAACAAAAGAGATATCTAAATAGAAGAGACATTATACTCTTACAAAATACTTACTTGGCTCTCAAATAACAGTCATAGATGTAGATTTAGAAATGGCTTTTGTCTCATTAGACTGGATATAGTTATTTAAAAGAATAGAATTGAATGGATTTCCTGAAAAATTAGTTACCTTACTGTAGGTTTTATGTAGAGAGTGTCTAAATTATATGACAGTCTTTGTTTCTTTCTTTCGTCTGGATTTAAAATTAACAGAGGTTGGTTGTCCACTCTCCAAACTGATTTTTGTCTAAGTAATTGAGCCATTTCAATTGTAAAAAAACCAGCAAAATTGATGGCTACAAAATTAACGAAATATAGCATTTCAAGATTCTGGATGATATCTTACTCACAGTTGGAAATGTATATAATTCTGCTAAAAATATGACACAATAACATTTTTTGAAGAGATATTGAAAATTAAATGTAATTCTCTTAATGAATCAAAACTTAGATGGTGAAGGATTGATGATTAGATATAATCTGGGTTCATTGAAACATACATATATTAAGTATTTAAGAATATATATTCTGGAATATCTAGATCATATTATAAAAAATATAATGCACTCATTAATTTAATTAAAATGATAAATGGAATATTTTATTCTTCCCATTCAAGGACAGATTAATCTTAATAAAATGATATTACTTATCAATATAGTATACATAATTCAGACAACTCTCTATTTCATGGAAAGGAAAGAACAAAAAAAATCAACAAGATTCTATTAAATTTCTTGCGGCATCCATCAAGATCCATAAAAGCCTAGACAAATCATATTAGGGCATGGAATTATTTTAATGGTTCCACTAGAAGGTTAACTAATTCACTTTTTTACAGTATTCCCAATAGCTTTTGCTGATGGTGTTGCTGAAAGCAACAACTACAACAAAATGTTAGATCTTATGCATGCTAATCTCATACATTGGTCAAACTTTGTAAAAGGGGTAAGCACTGCATCAAAAGATGGACATTAAAATGCAAGATAAGAACAAAAATCAAGAAAAAAAATCATTGGTTGAAATAAGAACAACATTAACCCATAAATCTTGGAACACTTCTCTTTAATCATAATGGTGAAATGAAGCATTCTTTGCCTAAGTTGTATAAACTAGCTTCAATTTTTAAGTAAAAATTAATAGCAAATACTAGAACTATATTAAGTAATGCAAATTAAAAGAATAGACAATGAATGCAATGAAGAATTCATTTTAAAGTCTGTGAGAGACAAACAACATTTAATATTTATTGGAAAGTCTTTATCTGGAAATATTTACACAGAATGTTTGTTACACCATATAAGATTTACGAAGTATATAAAACCAAATGAAGTGGCATGTTGAAGACGTATGAAAACATTAAAAGTAGATTGGTATCATATATTTAGATATGTCTAAATCTGTCCAATTTTCTTTAGGACTTTGTAGTCTGATGGATGTATAATTTTAGAATCATTGATTTTAACAAATGCACTAATTCCTGGATATATAACCCTATGACAATGTCATTTAGTTTGGGCATTATTAGCAATAGCAAGGAAAGAACTGGAAGAAAGAATGAACACCGAATTTTAATAAATTACTTAGGTACTGTTTTATGCTATAAATAAATTTATGCTGCTATTCTGAAAACAGATATTAATAAACCAGATTTTAAATATTGTGAAAGATTAAAATGTTATTAGAAAGGTAGAAATAAAAATGTTGACCAAAATAGATAAAGAAAAATAACTGAACTTGTATGTGATATGTTTGATTAAGGTATATTTGTATGGGGTATATGTAAATGTTGGAAATAGTTATGTTCTTCTTCTAAAACATTAAATAAAAACAATAGAAAAAAATTAAAAAACACCTTTTAAACTACATAATAAATGCAGAATTCTGTAAGATTCTACTCTAGATATGTTGAAGAAGTGTTATTTATATAAGATACCCTGGTTAATATAGGAATCCATAAACATTTTGGTGTAATGCAATGTTTTGAGAATGTTTTAGAGGCTGAAAGGGTGTGAGTTAATATAAAATAGGTGACACTTTCACTTTAAGAATAGTGACCACATAAAGAAAAAGAAAAAGGGAGAACTCAGTCATCTCATAATTGCCACTGAAAGCAAATTCAACATTTCAAATAAATTGTGCTAATGGAATTAGGGTCTCCTGACAATTTTGTACCCAAATGTTTAGAGGATATAAAAACTTTAATAGCAACAGATCCAGACAATGTATATACAGATAACAATGACTGAAATGAACTAAAATGGATTTGTCCAAATAACACTTGTAATCAAATTACTGTCGTAAGACTACTACTTTTATACCATTCTCATTGGGTTCTACTTGCAACATAAGTGGCATATTTACATAACAGTATATTAATGTTGATGCTTCTGTAACTATTTTATTGAACATTTAAAAACTTTGTTCTTTTTCCAAACTCCATTCCCAGACTACATCTTATTGTGACAGACTTATTGAAAACACTGCTATATCAGATATATTAAGTAAAAAAGTTTGCAAGATATTGCATCTTTCCCACAAACCTTTAATACATACCTGTCATCTAACATTGCCATTTTTGAAACTGCTCCTTTTCTAAATGCAGCTTCAATTAATCTGATATTAGAATGTGACTCATATATTTTGGACTTGTTGCTCTTTTTTATATTTGCTCTTATCCACCTTGAATGTATGCAGTCCTAATACACACACACACACACACACACACACACACACACACACACACATATATCTTATATATATAATGCATGAATGTATATATACACATTTATATATATATATATATATATATATATATATATATATATATATATACATACACACACACACACACACACACACACACACACACACACACACACACACACACACACACACACTCTCTTTATATATATATATATATATATATATATATATATATATATATCTTCTTCTTTTGGCTTTTTCCCGGTTAGGGGTCACCACATCGGATCACCTGTCCACTCATGATTGGCAGTGGAGTTTTACGGTGTCGAGTTGCCAGCCCAGTTCCCTACCTTCCACAGAAGGCACACACATGCACACACTCACACCTAGGGCCAATTAAGAGTGTCCAATCCACCTACAGCATGTCTTTGGGATGTGGGAGGTATGTATATATATATATATATATATATATATATATATATATATATAAATATGCATATATATTTAACAGGTGTATCAGTCCCCCCCATGAGCATATCATGGATGACACTACACTAATATATCATGCTTTATGTGAATATCACCCTCAAAGCACCCAATTACCTATGAAAAAGCTTTTTACAATATTTATGTTGCTAATATATCAAATGAAAGTTTAAGTATTTCTGTATTTTTACTGATGAAGAATTGAAAGTATATAGTCTGGAGCTTCCTGAATCCCTGGGTTAAATCTAATACTCAAAATAAGTTAACATTTGACATTAGGACATGCTGGAGGGATAGATCCATAACCCAGAGGCTTCCCATGCTTTGGAACAAGATCCCAGTTTGTATTAGGCAGAGCCCCTCACTGACTCTCTTCAAGAGAAATCTTGATGAGTGGATGGGAGATTGTAAGTTTACCCCAGGGGTCACATCTGTGTCACTGCTAGACAGAGGCACAGTAAACTAATTCTATTATATAAGGGGACCTTCATTGTGTCACTACTAGACAGAGGCACAGTATTCTAAATTTATTCTGTACATTTTTTGTACCATTTCATGGGGTGGCAAAAGCCACATCACTATGGCTAGGCTTACAAATGCCCCAGGGCAGATAGCCTAGTACTCTACTATGAAACTATGAAACTATTAAATTTAAGCAATGGATAATACTGGCTTCAAATCACTTCATTTGGAGCTTGGGGGATAGAAACAAATGTGAATCTTATGTTGCTTTCTAATAGCAACCATTATGTCAATCTATGTGACTAGCTTTAAATATTAATGACTGCTGGTACTTCTGATGTAGCATTTGCTCCTGGTATATCATCAGAATTTATATGTAGGTGATATTCAGGTAAACTGCATAAATCTGCAAATAAATCATATAAGTCATGAAGAATGTCATTGCCATGGCTCTCTACAGTATTTTCCTGATTACACAGAGGAACACAGTCTCCTTTACATTTCATATTACAAATTTCTTTGACTATTCCTAGCTTGTTGAAATTCAAATGTCTCAAACTTTTAAGTTAATTTCTTTATATTAATTTAAAAAAAAGTTCTTTCTAGGCACACTGTAATTCCTGTAACTCTCATCAATTGTTGCTGTTTTGAATTTCTCCTTTTCTTTAAAGGGCCTTAATCAGTAAAAATATTAAATGATTCAAGTTTTTTGACCTCAGTAACACAAAGAAACTCAACATTCTGTTCTTTTTAGAGCTTCTCTGTTATTTTGCATAGATAAAGAAGTAAATAAAATTTCTGAATTCAAAACATTTAATTTTCTGTTAAATTTCCCTGCAGTGAGACAATTCCTGATGGTTTCAGGTTAACTATGTTTCTGACTGCAAATTACACTTCTGCATGTCTCACTGTATAAACTATCATAAACTGATATATTTCTTCATTTCTATAAATACTTCACAATTTCTGGTACCATATATCATTTAGAGGTCAGTCAATATGCTCATTAGTATATGGTTTCTGTTAATTCTGTTATGCATCTATTTACACAACCGAATTAACTGCAGGTTCATTTGTTTCAATGTACAATGCATTGAATGCTTATTTTGTTGGATAAATGCTTTATTGCAACAAGTATATATGAATGTTGACAGTTTAAGTTTAGAGCAAGGGTTAGGGAAGGGGATATTTTTAGTCTTTCTGCAAGCATTTGTGGATTAGGTTTAGGTAAGGGAATACATTTAATGGTTTATGTATGTGCTGGTGTGTGTGTGTGTGCGTGTGTGTGTGTGTGTGTGTGTGTGTGTGTGTGTGTGTGTGTGTGTGTGTGCGTGTGTGTGTGTGTGTGTGTGTGTGTGTGTGTGTGTGTGTGTGTGTGTGTGTGTGTGTGTGTGAGTGTGTGTGCACATCTGAGCCTGCCTTGTTTAGAGCTGTTATTCTGGAAAGGGTTTTGTCAAGTAAGGTATAGAGTTAGTTTTAAGAACAAGGGCAGGGTTAAGGTTAGTATATATTACTAGGACAAATTAGGTGCTAGTCTTATGGAGGGGTTGTAGTAGGTTCATAGGTGTTTAGGAGGCTAACGAAAACAAGGGTCTTTTTAAGCCTAGCCATGCACCCCAAATCTTTGACAAGTTCTGATACTCTTGATAAGTGTAAGCAGGGGCTTGGGAGATGAAACATTTACAAGCTAGTGCCTGGGAGATGAACCATTTACAGGCTGCCTGTGTCCATTATAGACATAAGTGCCAAACCTTGGGTCAATTTCCTGCTCCCCATCCAATTGTCCAGGTTGCAGTTGAATTGGGTTAGGGATAAACTCTGCTTCACATGAATGGGGAGTCTGTTCCAGAGATGGGATAATCTCTGGGATGCATACCTAACTCTTCAGCAAGTCCTATTTATATCAAAGGCAAGGTTTAAGTCTTTAGAATTGATAATTCTGGTGCTGTTTGTTTTGCTATGTAGGAGGTCCATCAGAGTGGGATCTGACAATGCCCTGTATGTCAGGCACAGATCTCCTCTCAAAAGCCTGTAGGAGACAGAATACAGGGATAGAGCTTTGAGATGGTCTGCATAGAACATTTTACTTAAGCCATGTATTCTTTTAGTAAGGAACCTCTGTGGACATTCCTTTTGATGGATATACCTGGTTAGGTACATACCAAAGGGGACATTGCACTCAATGATAAGTCTGATGAATGTCAAATACAGTGGAACAATGACTTCCTTGGACTTAGATGTCATACCTTTGTTTATAAGTTGCACAACGTAGAAGGATTTCTTCACTACTATAGACACATAATGGTTAATGGCTAGATTACTATCTATGTGTATCCCTAAGGCCCTGACTACTGGGTCATCTCTAAGGGAAGTGTTGTCAATATGATAGTTACCTGGGGTGGATGACTTCCCAAAGGATACTATTATGCATTTCTTGTTGTTTAGTTTTAGTCCATGGCTATGTCACCAGTTGTTTGTCTGTGTTAGCCCCTCCTGGAGAACATTTGTGTCAGTGTGGGATTCAGTGACAGTTCCTAATTTGTAACCATCTGCAAATTTAGTCAGCCAAAGACCACTAACATTGGCCTTGACTTCAGAGAAGTAAATGCCAAAAAGGAGCAGTCCAAGGACTAATCCCTGAGGGACTCCACTTGTGACTGGCTTCTTTGTACAGGTGGACTCCCCAATTCTAACTTCCTGGGTCCTGTCTGTGAGCCAGTTGGCTATCCACTGGGTGACATATGAGTTTGTACCCAACTTCCTGAGTTTGTCAACAATGCCCAAGTGGGGTATTGTGTGAAATGCCTTTTGCTAGGTCAATGTAGGCAGTGTGAACAATTTTGCCCTCATCCATTGCTTTGGTGACCTTCTCAAAAATGTCCACCAGGTTGAGCAGACATGATCTGCCCTTGACAAAACCAAACTGGGTTGGGTTCAGTGTCTGCAAGTTTACTGTATCACAATTGATCATTTCCATGCTAATTCTTTCCAAGGATTTATGTATAAGACTAGTGAGACTTATGGGTCTGTAGTTTCCAGGGTCTGTAGACAGCCCACCTTTGTGCAGAGGCATGATTGTGGCAGTTCTTCATTCATGTGGCATGAAACCTGGTTGGAGGCTACAGTTAAATAGGAATTCCAGAGGCAGTGATAGGTCATGCTTCATGCTATTTAGAAGGCACCCTGAGATACTGTATAGGCCCATTGATGCAGTGTTCTTGGCCTTAGAGAGAGCATTAAGGACCTGCTCCCTAGTGATAGCAGGGGGAGTTATATTAGATGATATTTCCTGAGGGAAGGTTGAGGGGGAGAGAGGGGTAAAGTTGGAGCTGAATTTATTGGCCAGTAGGTTTGCTATATCTTCTGGCTCAGTATAGGTGGCTCCATTTGCATTGAGATATGTAAACAGTTGTGTATTGCCTTTGAGGTTGTGGACATAGCTAAAGAATGCCATGTGGTTGTCCTTGGACTGGGAGGCCTGATTCACCTCAAATTTGGCTTTGGTAGACTTTATTTGTCATCTGAGATGTTTTGTTTAGTTTTAGTTTGCTTTTATCCTGCTGGGTGCTGCATCTCATAATTTTTGCCATGATTATCTTCCTTCTGTGTGTGAGGATGCATTTAAGGTAGAGGTGGGATTACATCAAGGATCAGCTCTGAGCCCTTTCTTATTTGCAATGGTGATGGACAGGTTGACAGACGAGATTGGACAGGAGTCCCCGTGGACTATAATATTTGCAGATGACATTGTGATTTGTAGTGAGAGTAGGGAACAGGTGGAGGAGACCCTGGAGAGGTGGAGATATGCTCTAGAGAGAAGAAGAATGAAGGTCAGCAGGACTAAGACAGAATACATGTGTGTGAATGAGAGGGAGGACAGAGG
This sequence comes from Protopterus annectens, assembly GCF_019279795.1. NCBI lineage: Eukaryota > Metazoa > Chordata > Ceratodontiformes > Protopteridae > Protopterus > Protopterus annectens. The sequence goes on along the minus strand of NC_056731.1, from coordinate 613,878,357 downwards.
AATGGTGAGGATGCAGGGAGTAGAGGTGGCGAAGGTGAATGAGTTTAAGTACTTGAGATCAACAGTTCAGAGTAATGGTGAGTGTGGAAGAGAGGTGAAGAAAAGAGTACAGGCAGGATGGAGTGGGTTGAGAAGAGTGTCAGGAGTGATTTTTGACAGACGAGTAGCAGTAAGAGTGAAAGGGAAGGTCTACAAGAGGGTAATGAGACCAGCTATGCTATACGGGTTGGAGACAGTGGCATTGACAAAAAGGCAGGAGTCAGAGCTTGACGTGGCAGAGCTGAAGATGTTAAGATTTGCACTGGATGTGACGAGGATGGACAAGATTAGGAATAAGTATATTAGAGGGTCAGCCCAGGTTGGAAGGTTTGGAGACAAAGCCAGAGAGGCAAGATTACATTGGTTTGGGCATGTGCTGAGGAGGGATGCAGAGTATACTGGGAAAAAGATGCTAAGGATGAAGCTGCCAGGTAACAGGAAAAGAGGAAGGCCTAAGATACGGTTTATGGATGTGGTGAGAGAGGACATGCAGGTGGTTGGTGTGACAGAGCAAGATGCAGAGGACAAGAAGAAATGGAAACAGTTGATGTGCTGTGGTGACTCCTAACGGGAGCAGCCAAAAGAAGAAGAAGAAGATCTTCCTTCTGTTATATAGCCTATCGATTTTGTGATTCTACCTGGGTGGCTTGCTTTTTTGAATTAGTTCTGTCCTGTATTTTTTTTTTTTGAGTTAGTTTTGTACTGTTGTTTGTTGAGTTAGTTCTGTACTTCTTCCTCATAAAAGGAAATTGCCTTCTTTTTGCAGTCTTCACTATATTAGATGCTCTGAATGTTTTATAGTGTGGCTCTTCACTATATTGTATTGGATGCTATGAGTTTCAGATACTGCAATGAATCAGACTAGAACCATATCTATATATCTATAGCAATATCTATATTTATAATCTATATCTATATTTATATCTCTAGCTATATCTATATCGATCAGTAGCTACACACACACACACACGCACACACACACACACACACACACACACACACACACACACACACACACACACACATATATATATATATATATATATATTCATATAGCTGTATTCTTATACAATGAACACACCCATCTTTGACAGACTAAACACTGAATTCTTTATGTTGAAATCATGCAAGTCAACAAGCAAATAGGCATGCACTATGAAATAGCCTCAGTGCATGCAAAAATAAAAAAAAATAAATAAATAAATACACATGCCATGGCTTTGCCCCACACACCCTATGCTAATTATGTATACTAATTCCAAAATCACACAAACACAGGGTAAGAGCATATTCCAATCACTAGGAATCTCAACAGCCATCGATCAAACCACACATTTTAGCCATAGGATGAAACCCATATATATATATATATATATATATATATATATATATATATATATATATATATATACACTTTATAATCTCGAAATTCTGAAATACAGAATTTCAGAATTCCGAGATCATAAATCCGACAGTTCTAAATACCGAAACCCCAGAAGCCCAAATTTCAAAATCCCAATGTTTGGAGATTTTGAAGTAGCACTTTTGGTGTTGCGGTGTTTGAATGGAAGTTCAGGTATGTATGTATGTTTAAGGGTGTTGGTTAAGGGCTTTAGTGTGTGTCAGTGAGTGTTGTGACTGTGATGTGTGTGTGTGCAAGGGGAATGTAGGTATGTGGTGGTTTTGTGTGCTTGTCTGTGTAGTGCGACCCTGGAGTTAGTATATTTAAATAGGGGGGTTGTGGGGTGCAGGGGGGCTTGCCCCCCCTGCTTGTATGTAGTGTAGGTTTGTATGTTTGTGTATGGGGGGAAGTTGTGTGTTTGTGTATGTGTGTGTGCGGTGTCTTTTTAGTGTAGGATTCCCGATTTCAAAATTTGCGCTTTTGAGATTTCTGTAGTTACAAATTTCGGCTTGGCTTTATGGTCTCGAAATTCTAAGATTCGGTATTTCAGGATTATAAAGTGAATATATATATATATATATATATATATATATATATATATATGCATATATATATATATATATATATATATATATATATATATATATATATATATGGGTTCCTTTAATTTGATTCAAAGTAAAGATATGTAAAAGCTATTGCTGGCACAAAATATCTAAGACTCAGAATATCAAAAACTTGGAAATTGCCCTTTCCTCATTTTTGTGTGATTCTGGAGTTGGTAAATATAAGTTGCAGAGGGTGAGAGGACACAGCCCCGCAAACTGGGGGTGCAGAGGGGCTTGCCTCTTACATAAAATAAGTTTTATTTTTTAATATTAAGAGTTTAGCTATTTTGATTCTAAGATACTTTCAGTGTTAGATATTATGACATGCATACACATGCACACACACATATACAGTGGATACAAAAAGTTTACACACCCCTGTTAAAATATCAGGTTTTTGTCATATAAAAACATGAGACCACAATAAATCATTTCAGAACTTTTCTCACCTTTAATGTGACCTATAACCTATACAATTCAATTGAAAAACAAACAAATCTGTTAGGGGAAAAATATAAAAAATAAAAAACGTACAATAAACTAGCTGCATAAGTGCGCACACCGTTAAACTTATACTTTGCGAAGCACCTTTTGATTTAATTACAGCATTCAGTATTTGAAAATTTTCCTTATTTTTGGAACTTTGTTCCACTTTTATTTATGGCTTTGTCCACATTTCTTGTTCTAAGAGGTTGAGAGGTATACACTGAATGTATATGTAATTTCAAAATACCTGACAGCTGGACATTTTAATTATTTTGCTACTGCTATGGAAAACTAGTAAGCTGATACTGATGGTGTAGAACTATATTACATAGATAATGACATCCCAAATAGCAATAGTTTAATTCTTACTAAGCATAATGGCTTTCAAAATGTTGACACTGCTGTACAGTTTGATAGCATCAGTTAACCAAAAAAAGAACTAAGACAGATTGGTAAGATTTTACAGAAGCAAATTAATCTGAAACCTTTGATGACAGAGAATGCTGCTGGGAAGAGGCATCAGATGGGACAAGAGAGCATTCTGGAGTTTATGGCATAGTGGTGTAGCCTAGCACAGCATAGGTTCATAGGTCTTTACTGGGCTACGTATCTGTGAGGCTTTTAAGAAGCCTAAACTTACATTCTCATGGGAGTTTTTAGCCTTTATATTTTGCATGCAGTCAACCCAAATATGGGCTGAACAAGGATATATTGTGGCATTTACCTGTTTCCCCTATCTATGTGGATAAGGGGTGGTATATCAGGGGTGAATTTACAGTTACCCATCCATTCTGCCAAATTAAGTTTGACTACTCTTGGAGAAGTAATTTGCATTATATGGAGTGCAAGGCTGTTCCATAGAATCATATTCTCTTTGATGCAAACCTCTCCCTCTAACATATTTATTTACTTTGCAAACAAGACTGAGATTCCTTGAGCAGGTGTTTGTGAAACTGTTAGAACTGTGAATGTGTAACAGGTCTGACCAAATATGGTCTGTTGCATTTCTATATTCCAAGCAGTGGTCACATCACAGTGACATGTATGACTCTGAGAAGAGAGATAAGGCTTTGAAATGGTCTATATAGATTTTTATGATTTTAGTTCTTGATGTTTTTTTCTAGTGAGAAAGCATTGTGGTCATTCCATATGAGACAAATGTTTATACAAGTACATACAGAAAAGGGCATTGTACTTAATGATCAGCCTAACGAGTGCCAAATGCAGTGGAATGACTACATCCCTGGATCTTGGTGCAACACCTTTAAATATAAACTGTACAATGAAAAATGCCTTCCTTACAACAGTAGACACGGTGATCAAAGGACAGTTCTTTGTTGACAAAGATTCCCAGATATCGAACAATGGGAACAATTTCAGGGGTGTGCTGTCAATGTGATAGTTATAAGTGAAGTCATGCTTGCTGAAGGATACAGTTACACACTTCTTGGCATACAGTTTTAGTGCATGGTTTTGTCATCAGCTATTTGCTTGGGACAGGTCTTCTTGGAAGATCTTGGTACCCTCTGGGGAGTTTATGATGGCACCAAGTTTGCGATCATCTGCAAACTTGGTCAGCCATGAACTCTTAATATATGTTTTGACCTCAGAGAAATAAATGCCAAAGAAGAGTGGCCCATGGAATAAATTCAGGGATACACCCTCAGTGGCAGGTCTTTTGGAGGAGGTAGAGCTGCCCACCCTAACTTTTTAGGTTCCATTTATGAGAAGGGATATGTATTTACATTTTGTTGGGAGAGTTTATCTATGATACCTGTGTCTGGGATGGCACTGAATGCCTCTGCAAGGTCTAGATATGTTGTGTGCACTGTTTTGGCCTCATTCATTGCTTCAGAAACATTTCTGAAGTGGATCAAGCCAAGTGGCCAAATTACTGATTACTGAGGTCAAGAAGCATTACTGGTTTTGAAAAGTGCTGAAGATGTTCTAAGAGATAGAGTTGTATAAGGAATATACTGTGCAAACCTCAACAGATCCAGCTCCCTAAGAATGATTTGATACATAAATGAGCATTACCCAGATCAGTATTTGGGAAATAACTGCCAAACACATACTCAGATCATGGCAGGATGTGACTGAGTATGGTAGAAGAAAGTTTGCTGTCTAAAAAAAAGCAGTTTTTAGTATGGCAAAATATCACATAAAGGTGGTAAATATTATTTTAAACAAAAGCCCTGTATAAGATAAGAAATGAACGGTGTGTATCATATGGTGAAAATATATTTCATTGTAGATGTAGTCAGAGTAAAGATATCAGACAGCCTGGGGGAACATCAGTAGTAAAAACTCAGTCCTGGGACCTCTCTTGTTCGGTATATATTTCTCGGAGGTACAGGCCAACACAGAAGGACTGTGGCTGACCAAGTTCGCAGATGACTGCAAACTGGGCGCCATAATCAACTCTCCAGCCAACACAAGCATCCTCCAAAAGGGCCTCATAGAAACAGACAACTGGTGCCAGAGCCATGGCCTCAAGCTAAATGCCAAAAAGTGTATAGTCATCCCCTTTGGCAAAAACAAAGTGCCCACAAATTACCACATAGGTGGTAATCCATTAAGTACAGAAAAAGTAATTAGGGACCTGGGGACCCAAGTTGATAGCAATCTCTCATTTGACAACCACGTGGCCAAAGTGGTTAGAAAAACATTTTATATAGCCCACCTAATCATGAAGGGATTCACATCTAGATCAGGGAGGTCACCGTGCCTCTTTACTCATCCCTCATCAGGCCCATAATTGAGTACAATGCCCCTTTTGGGATGTACCTTACCAGGCACCTGCAGCAACTGGAAAGACCCCAAAAGTACCTCACCAAGAGGATCAAAGGGCTCAAACAGATGCCATATGCTGCCCAGTTAAAGAAACTCCAGCTCTACTCAGTGGCATACCGCCTGTTCAGAGGCGATCTGTGCCTGACATATAAAGCCATGTCCAACCCGGAATTAATGGACATGCTGCACCTCAGAAAATCCAAATCCCATCGAGCTACACGCTCGAGAGACTTGAACCTCAGCACTGAAATAAATAGGACATGCTGGAGGGACAGATTCATAACCCAGAGGCTCCCTTCACTCTGGAATAAAATCCCAGTCCAGATTAGGCAGAGTCCCTCATTGACTCTCTTCAAGAGGAATCTTGATGAGTGGATGGGAGATCGTAGGTTTAGCCCGGGTATCACTTCTGTGTCACTGTTAGACAGAGGCACAGTATACTAACCTCGAAAAAGGGCATAGCAAAATAAATTTAAAATGGGTGGCTAAAGCCAAACACATTCTGGCTAGGCTTATAAATGCCCTAGGGCAGATAGCCTAGTATGAACCTATGAACCTATGAACCTATATATCCGTCAGAAGGAACAGTGTCCTTTTCAGTGGTGGCCCAGGGAGAAAAGACCCATAATACAGACATCATGGACATTATTTGCACTGTTTCATCATTTACAGTCGGGTTCATTTATGAGTAACAGTCCCATTATTCAGACGCCATTGATATCAGTTACATTATTTAGAAACAAGTTTGATTAAAATAACAGGTGTATATGAAGTATATGAATATAGTTTTTTTTTTAAATACAAGAGATGTACATGCTGTGCAATATCATCAATCTTCATAAATTGTCAGGTTTTACATAAGAATATTTGTTAACTGAACGTACAGACTGTCACAAAAGGAAATACTGCCAGCCCAGCAATATAGAATTTTGTAAATAATTCTATGTCATTTGTGAATATGATATGATTTATACAGAAGTGTGTCTAAGGGTGTAATATACTGTGCTAAAATGTAACCACAGCATACCCTGCTGGCTTAGAATAGAAATGTATATAAACTATTGTAATTGTGTGAATATATATGTTTTAACAGTAGAAACTAGAACGCAGAGGGTTAACTTGCAAAACTTCAGGAAAATAAGTTGAAATTAAATTGTTTTGCGATTGTGCTAGTTATATCTCTCAGTTTCAGTTCAGTAGCAAACACACAGGTAGAAGTGTTTGTATTGTCCTGCAAGAGAAGTAATTATTAGGTTTGAGATGCAGAAGTTTTTATTGTTTTATGACTTCTAGGATCTGCAAACATCTGAGAGATATGTATTTTTCACAAGTCAGGTGACAAAAAGTGATGTCATCCACGCTAACACAACACTAATATTTGATATTAATTTAAGAACTCTCTCAGAGAGAGACTGTGCATTTCGTATTTTGTCGTTGACCTGGAAACATCCACTCATCACCACCTTCTGCACTTCTACCTGTTTGTTGTTGCTGTAAGTAAGTTTTTAGGGCATAGTAACTTTTTCAGATTCAGATAGGAATATAGTAAAGTATAGCTTAGATGTTTTCTTTATTTATTTGAGACTGTCCGGCAATGTTGTTTTAAATATTTTCTCTGATTTTGAACTCTGAAGTCACTGTGAATACATATTTAGTATTGTCTTGTTCTTTTATTATTTATTATTAAATATATTTAAACCTATCTTTGTGGCTGATAATTATGAGACATATTTATGCTCTTAGGGTACTTGCATATCTATATGGTGACGTACAGGCACTCCTAAATAGCCTTTCTATTGATCAGACTACCATTTGGATAACATTACACAGTAGGAATGGACAGCCTTTGTTAAGGGCCTTAAGTAGCTGATAAAGAGATGGCTGGTGGCGGTCAGAACTACCTTACAGTCTGGGCAGAAGGAGGCATAGTTTGTAAACCTGTGCCAACCTTTCACAAGTGTGTGTGTGTGTGTGTGTGTGTGTGTGTGTGTCTGTGTGTGTGTGTGTGTGTGCGCGTATGTGGGCATGTGTGCGTGTGTGCATGTGCATGTGCGTGTGTGTGTGTGTGTGTGTGTGTGTGTGTGTGTGTGTGTGTGTGTGTGTGTGTGTGTGTGTGTGTGTGTGTGTGTGTGTGTGTGTGTGTATAAATCAAATCTCACAGTGTGTGTGTCAGCTACTTGAGCAGGGACACAAAGCACTGGTTGGACAGAGAGGGCACTGGAGATCTTGGTTTGGCCACTCAGTTGAGATGTCAGCCTTATAGTTGTGCCAGTGGGGAGTCTTACTGGGGATCTGGAGAAAGAGGGAGAAACTAGCCCCAGACTGACTGGGATCTCTGTGTGCTCTTAAGGGAAATTGCACTTTACTGTGTGTGTACTTGTCATCCTTCCAGTGTGTATGTCTCCCACTTTTACCAGTGGCGAGGACTGAGGCTCCTTGATTACTGGGCCATTGCAGGGGTATCACATAGTAATTCGTTGGCAGTGCTGAGATATCCACATAACATATTAAATGGCTTGTAGTGGTGTGGATATTGAATTCCTGTAGCCTGTGAACAGTGGTCACTGAAGGTGGTTGCACTCTCAATCAGCCACACAGCGAACATTCAGAATTTCATATCACAATTGTTTTTTTTTTTTGTTAACTTAGCTAGTCAGGTAGAGCAGACAAGCATGTCAGCAGAATAGTATGGCAAGCTGACAAGGTGACAGTTGGCTGAGATGTGCCAGACTAAAGGATTAGTGCATGCAACTTGACTAAGGCAGAAATGATTATAGCCTTGGGAGCAGCTGCATCTCAGACCAGCAATCAGGAGGACACCCAGAGTGGCCTTGGAGGTGTACAACTCTTAGAACATTTACAGTTTAACCTTTCTACAGAGGACTTAAAAATCTGTCAGGAGTTAAAGAGACTGGAGGCCAAACGTTTGGAAATAGAAGCAACAAAGAGACTGAGACATCTGAAGGCTGAGGAAAATTAGAATCTGTGATGTCTGGAGGCTGATGAGAATGAGAGACAGAGGCGACATCAGAAGGAGATGCTGGGTCTTCTCCAGGGTCATGAAGTTATGGGGAAGAGAATAACTGAACCCCAGAAGCAACAAAGGTCAGTAAATTTCTTCCACAATTTACAGAGTGGGATAATTTTGATAGCTTCATTCATATATTTTAAAGGGTATGTAAACAGTATAGTGTTAACCAAGGGCTCTGGGTATGGTTCCTGACCCCCTTACTCCATGGTAAAGCTGCAACTGTTATTTCTAAATTGTATGATACTGATTGCTTAAATTATAATACTGTGAAAAATTGTCTTTTAGAATGTTTTAAGTTAACACCTGAAGCTCATAGGAAAAAGTTTCAAGAGCATAGATGCAAGGCAGATGAAAGTGTGTATGAATATGTTGCTGAACTATGTACTTATTTTCATAGGTGGATATGTGGATGTCAGGTCACCACTTTTGAAGGACTGGCAGATGTTTTGGTAAATGAACAAGCCCTTAGCATTTTGCCTGTGGGCATGAGAATCTGGTTAGCTGATATGCAATGCAATACTGCAGATGAGTTGGGGAAAAAGGGAGACCTATACCTAGCAAGCAGGACAATACTGCACAGGAAAGGGATGTCCAGTGCTGCTCATGGGTCTAAGGGAACTCATAGTAGGCAGCTCAAACCACTGCAATAGAGCCCACCAGTAGCAGAGGAAGCCACTAATCCAAGTACACATCCAGGACCTAGGGTTAAATGTTGTAAATGCAACCAGTGGATCCATATAGCATATAGATGTTCTTGGAAGCAAGGTGGTGAACAGAAGGTGGGAAAGCCAGCAAGTGGGAATGACAAAATGCCAGCAGTAAGTTGTCTTGAGACAACAAGGGTACCAAACTATCACAAGAGGTTATATCCTATCTTAGTAAATGGGAAAGAGGCCATTGCTAAGAGAGACACAGCCTCTGACCTAGCCATTGTGAAGCCTGCACTGGTTAAAGAGGAGCACTACTTGCTCGGGCAGTCTACTCCAATCAGATATTTAGGAGGGATCCCATTCCAAATACCTTTGGCTAGGGTTCACCATGACTGGGAGGGTGAATAAGGAAGCCAGCTAGTAAATGTGTTTGAGGATATCCCCGCAAATGTCCTGATAGGTGATTATTTTGATAATGCAGTACCATGTGTGCATGCAGTTATATGCAGTCAGGCTTGGAGACAAGCATGTGGGTCTGGTGGCCTGAGGGAGACCTGTACAGACTGCACACTTGCAGCCAGAACAGGTGAGGTGGTTAGTTCAGGGACAGAGCTACCCTGTAGCAGTGAGACTGAATGAGAGCCACAGTTGCTTGTGGTTACTGATATTCCCTTGGACAGAGTGGCTGAAAGGGCAGAGGTGAGTAGTAGTACCCAAGCTGACAATGAAGCACTGTTGCCAGAGAATGCCAGACTTCCTGTGGAAGGGGAGCTGTGGATGGGTATTAAGAAAGGGTTGAGACAGGCTCAACTCTCAGACCCTACGTTACAAGGCCTGAGAGAGGTAGCTAGTGAGGCACCTGATTTTCAAGGGAAGGGGAATCTGTATACTGGGACAAAGGATTACTGTATAGAGAGTGGACCCCTGAGGGAGGGCTAGAGGGTGTGAGAATACAGCAGTTGTTAGTGCCCAGAGCCTACAATCTGACACTCCTAGCCATAGCCCATGGTATTCCCTTTGCAGGTCATATGGGCATAAAGCATACAAAGAGATGTATTATGCAGAACTTTTATTGTCCTGGGATTTCTAGAGATATAACAGGGTACTGCAGGACTGTGGAGCAGTGCCAAAGGGTAGGCAAGGAAGTAGACATGGTGAAAGCTTTGTTGATGCCTTTGCCTGTGACTAAGGAGCCACTTCAGAGGGTAGATATGGATATTGTGGGGCCTCTGAGTACCCCAAGTTCCACAGTTAAAAAGTATATCCTAATGGTAGTAGATTATGCTACCAGATACCCTGAGGTGGTGGCTCTGTCCTCCACTGAGGCAGAAATGGTGGCAAATGCCTTGTTAGAGATTTTCAGCAGGGTAGTTTCCCAAAAGAAATACTGACTGACAGAGGTGCCAATTTCATGTCAGACCTGCTGATCTGTCTCTGAAAGCACTGTGGGGTGAAGCACCTAAAGACCCCCCCCCACCACCATCCACAGACTAATGGTCTTGTGGAGAGGTTGAACTCTACACTCATGTCCATTCTATGGGCATTTGCAGGCCAGTTAAAGAGGGACTGAGACAAATATTTGCCCCATCTATTGTTTGCTTACAAAGTAGTGCTCCAGGAATCCACAGGTTTTTCACCCTTCAAGCTGCTGTATGGGCATAGGGTGACGGGACCTCTAGATTTGATTTGAGATGAGTGGGATGGTGAGTGTGAATCCCACAAGGAGTCTGTTGTGGCATATGTCATAAACCTCAGGACAAGGCTCAGGGAACTCTTGGGCTTGGCCCAGGAGAACCTGACAGAAGCCCAACAGCAGAAAATGGTTTGGTATGACAGGAATGCTCAAGCCAGAGAGTATGCTGCAGGGCAGCAGGTAATGGTTCTCATTCCTGTCAGACACAACAAGCTGCAGGCAGCTTGGGAGGGCCCCTACAAGGTGGTAAGGAAGGTCAGTGATGTTAACTGCATGGTAGAACTGCTTGACAGGAGACAGGGGCACAAAATGTACCATGTTAACATGATGAAACCTTACCATGATAGGGAGGCCTTTGTGCTGAGTATTTGCAGTGGATAGTTGGAGGAGGCTGAGGGGGATCTGGTGACTGATCTCAGTAAGACTCAGACTGACACCTCAGGGGAAGGGGTAGTAGTGTCCCAGCAGCTATCCCCTACCCAGGTTTGAGAAATCTGAGCAGTGTTACAGGAATTTGGGGACATGTTCACTGGGAAACCAAGGTGCACCCACCTGGTGCAACACCATGTGGATACAGGACCCCAAAGGCCTATTAAGCAGGTCCCTTATAGGGTCCCTGAGAGGGTCAAACAGATTTTGAGGGAGGAGATACAGGAAATCTTGGAACTAAGGGTAATTCAGGAGTCCAGCAGTCCCTGGGCCTCCCCAGTGGTGCTGGTACCAAAGAGGGATGGCAGCACCTGTTTCTGTGTGGACTATAGGAAATTAAATAGTCACACAGAGTGAGATGCTTACTCCATGCCTAGGATGGATGAAGCCCTAGAGCAGCTGGGTGGGGCTAAGTATCTTACCACTATGGATCTTACCAAGGGTTACTAGCAGGTGACCCTTGACTCCCAGTGCTAGAGAGAAGTCAGCCTTTATGACTCCTTTTGACTTGTATGAGTTCATGAAGATGTCCTTTGGGATGAAAAATGCCCAACAACTTTCCACAGGCTGGTAGATTGTATCCTAGCAGGAACAGGAGATTTCCCACTTGCTTACCTGGATGATATTGCCATTAACAGCCATTCCTGGCAAGAGCACCTTCTGCATGTCAGGGAGGTGCTGGCCAGACTACAGAGGGCAGGGTTGACCATTAAGCCCAGTAAGTGTTGGGTGGGTATGGCAGAGGTCTCCTACCTAGGACATAGAGTGGAGCATGGAAGATCAAGCCAGAACCTGCCAAAGTGGAAAACATTCAGGCATGGCCTGGCCCTGTTACCAAAAAACAGGTGAGGGCATTCTTAGAGACAACAGGGTACTACAGAAAGTTTGTCCCCAATTATAATACCATAATTGCTGCCCTCACAGACCAGGCAAGGAAAACCAAGCCAGATAAGGTAGTGTGAACCCCAGCATGTGAGCAGGCATTCCATAAGCTTAAAGGAGCTTTGGGAGGGCCCCCTTTGTTAGCCAGTCTGGATACAGCATATAATTTGTTGTGCAGGTAGATGCTTCAAACCATGAGATGGGGGCTGTACTCATCCAGGTTTCCTCAGAGGGAGAAGAGCACCCAGTGGTATATCTCAGTCATAGGCTCCAACCCAGGGAGGAATGCTATGCAGCTCTGGAAAACGAATGTCTAGCTATAGTATTGGTACTGAAGAAACTTCAGTCTTATCTGTATGGAAGGAAATTCATTGTAGTTACAGACCACAATCCCTTAACATGGCTAAATTCAGTCAGCCAGCAAAATTCCAAGTTACTAAGGTGGAGCTTAGGGTTGCAGACATATGATATGACAGTGCAGCACCACAGTGTGGTTAGTAATGCCAATGCAGATGAGCTCTCAAGACGGAGAATGGGGTAAGGTATTACCAGATAGTCAACCCTCTCAAGCAACATTTCTCAAGGGTCACTTGAAAAACTAGCTTGAGTTTTTGGGGTGGGGGAAGATATTTCACAAAAGGAAATACTGCCAGCCCAGCAATATGGAATTTTGTAAATAAGTCATTTGTGAATATTGATATGATTCATACAGAAGTGTGTGTAAGGGTGTAAAGTACTGAGCTAAAATGTAACCACAGCATGTCCTGCTGGCTTAGAATATAAATGTAAATAAACTATTGTAATTGTGTCATACCACTCAACCTCTTAGAACAAGAAATCTGGACAAAGCCATAAGTAAAAATGGGATAAATGCCCAAAAATAGGGACAATTTTTAAATATTGCTCTTAAAAACTTAGAAAGTTGAATAACAGGTTTTCAAATAGCATGAATTTTCTGAAGGATATGAAGGCAAAACTCAAATGTCTGCCATTATTTTCTAACTTCAGTCTTTAGATATTTGCCACTAATTTGTCAGAAAACCACAATTTTATGAAAAAAGACCAAAAATATGAGGGAAAATCTAGATATTCTGCAAAAATCTGTGCAGTTGAGAGGTATGTAATTGTGTAAATGTTTATGTTTTAACTGTAGAAACTAGAACATAGAAGGCTGACTTGCAAAACTTCAAGAAATTAAGTTGAAATTAAATTGTTTTACAATTGTGCTATAAACGTTATCTCTCAGTTTCAGTTCAGTAGCAGATACAATGTCTAGAGACAGAAGTTTTTGTCTTATAAGAGAAGTAATTGCTAGGTTTGAGATGCAGAAGTGTCTTATTGTTTTATGACTTTCAGGATCTGCAGACATCTGAGAGATATGTATTTTTCACAAGGAGATTTCAAATGCTATACTGGGTATTTAGCTTGGGAACTAAAAGTCACGTTACAAAAAGTGATGTCATCCAAGCTAACCCAGCAGTAATATTTAATATTAATTTAAGAAATCTCTCAGAAAGAGACTGTTCATTTTGTGTTTTGTCTTTTACCTGGAAACATCCACTCATTATTACCCTCTGCACTTCTGTCTGCATATTGTTGCTGTAAGTAAGTTTCTAGGGCATAGTAATGCTTTCAAATTCAGACTGGAATATAGTAAAGTATAGCTTAGATGCTTTCTTTATTTATTTGAAACTGTCCTGCAATGTTGTTTTAATATTTTCTGTGATTCTGAACTCTGAAGTCACTGTGAATACATAATTAGTATTGTCTTGTTCTTTTATTATTTATTATTAAATATATTTAAACCTATCTTTGTGGCTGATATTTGAGACATATTTAAGCTCTTAGGGTATTTGTATAGCTATATGGTGACACTGTACAGACCACTCCTAAATAGCATTGCTCTTGGTCAGACTACCATTTGTATAACATTACACAGTAGGACTGGACAGCCTTTGTTAAGGGTCTTAAGTAGCTGATAAGGAGTTGGCTGGTGGCAGTCAGAACTACCTTATAGTCTGGGCAGAAGGAGGCATAGCTAGTAAACCTGTGCCAGCCTCTCCCAGTAGATTGTGTGTGTGTGTGTGTGTGTGTGTGTGTGTGTGTGTGTGTGTGTGTGTGTGTGTGTGTGTGTGTGTGTGTGTGTGTGTGTGTGTGTGTTTGTATATAAATGAAATCACAGAGTGTGTCAGATACTTGGGCAGGGACACAAAGCACTGGTTGGACAGAGAAGGTACTGGAGATCTTGGTTTGGCCACTCAACTGAGATCTCAACCCTATAGCTGTGCCAGTGGGGAGTCTTATTGGAGATTTGGAGAGACCATCCCCAGACTGACTATGATCTCTGTGTGCTCTTAAAAGAAATTGCACTTTACTGTGTGTGTTCTTGTCATCTTTCCAGTGTGTACGTCTCCCACTGTTGCCAGTGGTGAGGGTTGAGGCTCCTTGATTACTGGTCACACAGACTTAGAAAGTTAATAGTATAACAGGTTTTGCATTAGCATGAATTTTCTGAAGGGTATGAAGTCTGAAACTCAAATGGCTGTCATTATTTTCTAACTTCAGTCTTTAATGATTTGCAAATAATTTGTCTGAAAAACACAATTTAATGAAAAACAGGCCAAAAATATGATGCAAAAATCTGGACATTCAGTGGAAATCTGCACAGTTGAAAGGTATGATTCAGTGATATGTGTTTTTCTTGATGTTAGTTCTTCAAGCCATTTGCAAATCAGTGTCCAATCATTTTTATAGGTTCATAGGTTCATAGGTTCATAGGTTGGTACTAGGCTATCAGCCCTAGGGCCTATACAAGCCTAGCTATAACAATTCCCTGGCTATTTCTTCCCACATTATTTACTTTCCTGGACCCCTGTCTAGCAGGGCGACTGACGTGATCCCTGGGGTGAATTTCCTTTCTCCCATCCAATCGTCAAGGTTTCTCTTGAAGAGGTCCAAAGAGGCACTCTGCTTGACATGTATGGGCAATCTATTCCAGAGTCTGGGGAGTCTCTGGGTCAGGAACCTATCCCTCCAGCATGTTTTGTTTATTGTGATGACAAGGTTTAGATCCCTGGAGCATGTAGCTCTGAGGGATTGGGATTTCTTTAAGTGTAGCATGTCCAACAGCTCTGGGTTTGACATGGCCTTGTATGTTAAGCAGAGATCGCCTCTGAGTAGGCGATATGTGACAGAGTATAGCTGGAGTTTTTTAAGGCGGTCAGCGTAGGGCATCTGCTTTAGGCCTGTGATTCTTTTAGTGAGGTATTTCTGAGGCCTTTCCAGTTGTTGCAGATGTATTGAGAGGTACATACCAAATGGGGCGTTGTATTCTATAATGGGTCTAATGAGGATGAGTACAGTGGGACAATGACCTCCTTTTTCTGGATGAAAAGCCCTTCGTGATGAGGTGTGCCACATAGAAGGATTTCCTGACTGTTGTGGTGATGTGGTTATCGAAGGTGAGACCACTGTCCACCTGTGTCCCTAAGTCTCTTATCACACTTTCTGTGTTTAGTGTACTTCCACCTATATGGTAATTCATGGATACATGTTTTTCCCCCAAAGGGATAACAATACATTTCTTGGCATTGAGCTTGAGCCCATGGCTCTGGCACCAAGCATCTGTTTCTGTAAGGCCCTTTTGTAGAGTATCCACATCATTTGGGGATTCAATAATGGCTCCCAGTTTGCAGTCATCTGCAAACTTTGTTAGCCAGAGTCCCTTAGTGTTGACCTGTACTTCAGAGAAGTAGATGCCAAACAAGAGCGCCCCAGGACTGAACCCTGAGGTACTCCACTTGTCACTTGTCTGGAGCTGGATTTGGAGTCGGCTACTTTTACAGTGTGGGTTC